>NW_013543375.1:18113-20613 GCF_000499545.2 Eimeria tenella | reverse complement strand
ACTGCACGGAGCTGACGCAGCGCCCGTTGAAACTCGTGTAGTTGTACAGCAGCCTGCGTCGCAAACCCTAATTTAGGGTTTAGGGTTTGGCGCCTGGGGTTTGCGGTTTAGGGTTTACAAGCGTGGGGCCGCGGGCGCGAGCGGGAGAGAGGGGCTAGGGGCTGCGGCTGGTTCACAAACGGCGGGAGGAGGTCGGCGGCAGCGCTAGGGTTTAGGGTTTAGGGTTTAGGGTTTAGGGTTTAGGGTTTGGGGTACTCCCAGAAGAAGAGCCAGAGGAGGAGGGCGGTGGTGCTGATGCAGACGACGAGTCTGCCTCGCAGAGGATTATTTAAAAGTTTTGGATCTTTAACTTTTCTTTTTCTTTTTCTGTTTTTATTAATTCCAAGCTTTGCAAAAAAGGGAGAATGAAGAGGGTTTACGGGGGCCCTTCTTCCCACTTCTCCGGAGGGCAGCGTGTGCAGCGCAGCTTCGTCGAAGGGGGCCCCCTCTTCTGCTGTTGCTGCTGCTGCTGCTGCTTCTGCAGCAGCAGGGTCTGCGGGCGGCGCTGCGGCCTCCTCGCCCGCTCCGCCCAGCGGCGCTCCTGCTGCTGCTGCTGCTGCGGCCTCCGCAGCAGCAGCTGCTGCTGCGGCGGCGGCGTCCGCTGCCGCTGCTGCTGCTGCAGACGCTGCTGCAGCTGGCGCCGTTGCTGCTGCAGCCTCTGCTGCTGCTGCTGCTGCGGAGGTCGTTCCCACCCGGCTGGCCTGACTTGCAGCAGCAACAAAAACAATTTCTTCTTTTTACTTCATTTTATTTCAAACCAAAACAATTTACTAACCACAAAAGTAATAATTACAATTAATCAGTTGAAAAACAAAATGCTTGATCCATCTATTTCCTTTTGTTTTCTTATTCCGAACCACTTGCTGCAAACATTCATCTATTTCTGCAGCATTCGTTAACTCATTTGGTGCAGCAGCAGCAGCAAAGAGAGCAGCAGCAGAAGCAGCAAAGAGAGCAGCGACTGCAGCAGCAGAAGCAGCAACGAGAGCAGCAGCAACAGCAACAGCAGCAGCAGCAAAGCAGCAGCAGCAGCAACGACGGAAGAAGCAGCACCGCAGCAACAGCAACAACAGTAAGAGCAGCAACAACAGCAACAGCAGCAACAACAGCAGCAGCACCAACAACAGCAACAGCAGCAACAACAGCAACGGCGGCAAAGACACCAAAGGCAGCAGCAGCAGCAGCAGCAAAGCAGCAGCAGCAGCAGTAACTGAGCCCGCCAAGCAGACGCCGCTTTTAAATATTTTGAACTTTTCACTGAATTAAATTTTAAATTTTGAATTTATTTAAAATCATTTAATTATTTTATTTTCATTAAATTAATTTAATTCTTCCTTTATTCTTTATTTGCAATATTTGCAAAATCCACAAAAACCAACTGCATTACAATTTTAATAATCAATCAATTTAATTCATTTAATTAATTAATTTAATTGAATGATTAATTCGTTTAATTTAATTAAACATATAATTGAATTAATTGAATTATTTATTTATTTATTTATTTATTTACTGCTCCACCTGCACCTGGCCGCAGTCGGAAAACGCGGAATTTGAATTCTTGAAATTCGGATTTTTGAAATTAATTAAATCAATTAAATTTGAATTAATTAAATGAATTAAATTAATTAATTAAATTAAATTAAATTAATTAAATCAAATTAATCAAATTAAGTTAAATAAATTTGTTTACATTTGAAATTCCACTTCGCTGCAGCTGAGACCCCGAAGGCTGCGGACTGCTCGCAGCCGACAGCAGCACAGGCCCCTCGCCCTCCGCCGGCGCCACTGCAGCAACAAACCCCTAAACCCTAAACCCTAAACCCTAAACCCTAAACCCTAGACCCTAAACCCTAAACCCTAAACCCCGACAAGCCCTGGTAAACCCTAGACCCTGGACCCTGGGACCGGAGGAGCCGCTGCGCTGCTCGCTGTGCGCTCTGACATTCGGGCAAACGCCAAACCACAAATCAGGGTTTAGGGTTTGGTGTTTAGGGTTTAAAAAACGGGCTGCGCATCGGGGTGTGCGGGGTACGCGTAGAGACACACACAAGCAAATGGTGGTGCAACCCGCCCTCTAGAGAGTGCCACAAACCTTAAACCCTATACCCTATACCCTAAACCCTAAACCCTAAACCCTAAACCCTAAACCCTAGGGACAAGCAAACAAACGGCACACTAAAGAGTAAATTAAAGCACAAAGAAATGGACAAGGAGACAGAAGAGGAAAAGCTAGAGCAGCTAAGCATGCACTGATTGCTTCTTTGATCAAACCCTGAAAACCCTAAACCCTAAACCCTAAACCCTATCCCGTGGCTGCAAACCTTAGGCCCCAAACCCTGGCGAAGAAGGGGACCCCGAAACGGAGGCCCTTCCAGGAAGAGAGCCAAACCCTCGAGAGACTGTGTCTTTGTACCCCTATCTTCGGAAACTAGGGTTTAGGGTTTAGGGTTTAGGGTTT
>NW_013543375.1:16091-18013 GCF_000499545.2 Eimeria tenella | reverse complement strand
GGGTTTAGGGTTTAGGGTTTAGGGTTTAGGTACCCTGAGACATTCTGTGGGCTTGAGATCGTCGACTGTGCGGCCCCTTCAGTGGTACAATGGGGACCTCCGGCATTCCCTCTTGCATGAGGGCGGCGAGAAGAGAACGAGGGTTTAGGGTTTAGGGTTTAGGGTCCAGGGTTTCAGGGGCGCTAGCGTGGTGCTTCCCCGTGGAAGCCCGGCATCCGTTGCTGCTGCAGTTCAGAGAGCCATCCACGGAGCTGCTGCGCGGGAGGCGTATAAAAACGAGGGTTTAGGGTTTAGGGTTTAGGGTTTAGGGAGCAGAAGGCGCGTGGGCGCTCCTCATTGGCAATTTTCGGTTCCTCTGCACCGCCGGCTAGCCGCTGCTGTATTCACGGATGCTTGCTTTCTCGAGGGTTTATTTCTTCATTTTCTACAGAAACCCATTTCAAAATAAATGCAATTCATATTTTTTGAATTAAAAAACGAAAATGGCGAACGGAAAAGAAAGGAAGCTCCCGCGTTCCCATGCACGGCTGCTCGCAGCGGGAAGCCAGTGGGTCGGCTTGGGGCCCGCGATCAGCCGGCTTCCTGGCGCCTTCAGAAGATAAATTTGGCATTTTTAGAATCCTTTCGTCAAAAAAAACACGAAAATGCGCTTTTTAAAACCCTATTTTGTTGTTTTAATGGAAGATCGCGGGCCTGGAGCCGGCGCGGTGCGCGCGGCTAGCAAGACCGGCACTGTACAGACACCCGAACAGCTGCGGACGCCCGTGTCTCGGTTCCTCTTCCTTTTCCATTTCTTTTATTAAAATAGAAACATTTTGGAGTTCAGCGACGGAGAACTTATCCATTAAAACCCCGAGAGGCCTTTAGCGGAGAAGTCCGCTCGCTTTAGATTCTCGCCCTTCTCGTTCACACTTTGCAGACAACGCAGAGACGGGAACCCACTGACTCCACAGGATCCTCTTTTTAACTTTCTGAATTTAGTCCACTTAATGCAAAAAAGAAAATAAATAAATTCTTTTTTCCCCTGGCTTTCCCGTGGGAGCCAAACTCACTCGCCCAAGCTTAGGTGTGTGTACACGAACAACAGCGTGTACACACACCTAAGCTTCACGCCGCAGATGACTCGCCACGCGGCCTCTAGGGTTTAGGGTTTAGGGTCTAGGAATTAGGCCTGAGGGTCTAGGGTTTAGGGTTTAGGGTCTAGGGTTTAGGGGATTTGGCTTCACTTTGTGCAAGCGTAGCAGAGGGTGATTCGGAAGGCAAACTTTGGAAGTGTCCGTCATAGTGAGACTTTGCAGTGGTACAGTTTCAAACCCTAAGCCCTAAACCCTTAAACCCTAAACCCTAATCCCTAACTACGGAGAGTTCTGTAGGACACAAACCCTAAACCCCACAGCCCAAACTTCTTCAAAACGTCAAGTGTGCAGAACTGATAAGAACTTCTAAACCAAAACCCTAAACCCTAAACCCTAGGCCCAAGCGGCAGAGCTAATAAACTCAGCCTTTATACCTAAACCCTAAACCCTAAACCCTAGACCTGCGAGTTTCTTAAAATAAATTCGACTCAAAGAACTAAATTTTTGAGCCGACTGGAATTTCTACTGAGGTGTTTTGGTGCTTGCATATACGACTTGTGCTATTCCTACAAATCAGGGACTAGGGTTTAGGGTTTGGGGTTTAATTTCGGGGTTTAGGGTTTAGGGTTTGGGGCTTAGGGTATCATCGGGTGTAGAGCGCAGGGCCAGGGTTCGCCGTTTAGCCTTTTAAGTCAAGATCATATTTGCGCCATTTACTATCAAATCTAGGCTTAGAATTCAGTGTTTAGGGTTCAGGGTTTAGGGTTTAGGGTTTAGGGTTTAGGAAATAGGAAATAAACTGTGTGCGCGCTGGAAATAAAGCGCCGCTCATGCAAATGTCTTTAT
>NW_013543375.1:2500-15991 GCF_000499545.2 Eimeria tenella | reverse complement strand
GATTCGGAAGGCAAACTTTGGAAGTGTCCGTCATAGTGAGACTTTGCAGTGGTACAGTTTCAAACCCTAAGCCCTAAACCCTTAAACCCTAAACCCTAATCCCTAACTACGGAGAGTTCTGTAGGACACAAACCCTAAACCCCACAGCCCAAACTTCTTCAAAACGTCAAGTGTGCAGAACTGATAAGAACTTCTAAACCAAAACCCTAAACCCTAAACCCTAGGCCCAAGCGGCAGAGCTAATAAACTCAGCCTTTATACCTAAACCCTAAACCCTAAACCCTAGACCTGCGAGTTTCTTAAAATAAATTCGACTCAAAGAACTAAATTTTTGAGCCGACTGGAATTTCTACTGAGGTGTTTTGGTGCTTGCATATACGACTTGTGCTATTCCTACAAATCAGGGACTAGGGTTTAGGGTTTGGGGTTTAATTTCGGGGTTTAGGGTTTAGGGTTTGGGGCTTAGGGTATCATCGGGTGTAGAGCGCAGGGCCAGGGTTCGCCGTTTAGCCTTTTAAGTCAAGATCATATTTGCGCCATTTACTATCAAATCTAGGCTTAGAATTCAGTGTTTAGGGTTCAGGGTTTAGGGTTTAGGGTTTAGGGTTTAGGAAATAGGAAATAAACTGTGTGCGCGCTGGAAATAAAGCGCCGCTCATGCAAATGTCTTTATCCATTTCATAATCTTTGAGAATTTTTTATTTTTCAACCTTTTAAAATTGCCTGGAGATTTAGCTGCTGCTTCAGCCTTTTCTGTTGTATCTATCCGCCCAAACCCTAAACCCTAAACCCTAAACCCTAGAAGGGCGGTCGGAGGCGTTGCACAGAGGTTGCCGGCAGAAGCATCCCCACATAACTGCACTAAAAACTAAGCCCTCAACTCCACGCTGTTCACGGAAAACCCTAAACCCTAAACCCCAAACCCTAAACCCCAAATTCCAAACCCTAATCCCTAAACCCTAGACCTAAACCCTAAACCCTAAACGCTAAAAGTGGACTGATAGGTGAAGCCCTATTCTTTTGCTGGTTCCTGCGAGCTCACTTGAAGCAGCTTTTCGAGTGTAAATACACCAAGTTAATCTTCGACAACACTGGGGAGTGTTAGCTTGCTGCCTGAGCTGTCTATACACCCGAAAAAAAGACAAAAATGAACCCCTCTAAGACTCCAAGATGAAAATTAAGAAGGGCGGAGCATTCATAATAAGAAAAGAATTAATTTGGAGTTGAAAGAAAGGCAAAAATGGGGTATTTCAAACTCAGTGAAGTTTGGGATCATGGGGTGTACGTACACCTCGCGTCGGCAATGGTCCACTGGTCTGTCTGTTGCGGCTCTCGTTTCTGCTCTTTCGCAAGCTCAAATTAAGCAGAAATGATTTTATTCGAATTTTAAATATTTATTTTAGTCTGAATTAAAAAAAAACCGTTTTGAATCGAGCCAACTATTCCTCATCAACTCCCCATGTTCCCTGGCGGTTCCACAGAGTGTCTGCTGCTGAGCCGCTGCTATTGCATTCAAATGCAGTTCCTGCAGTTTGAAAAGGCAAATATTATTAAAATGATATTTAAAAATTCAAAATAAATTAGAATAAATGAGCAGAATGCGTTTTCTGAAGACGACGAGCCGCGAGACGGCGGGGTGTCTGTACACCCGAGCCCCGGGCCCTTTCGCGGGCGGGTGTCTATTGCGGGAACCTGGGGTTCATTTTCATCATTTTTCTCCGTTTTTCTTCGAATAAACTCTAAAACTCTCTTTAAAACTTAAAGGGACTTTCAAAACTCTTTTATTTTCTCCTTAATGGCCTCGGAAATGCGCCCGGGAGCCCGCCTGCAGCTCCTGCTGCAGCGCGAATTTCTAGTAATCCCCGGAGTGTATAATGGCATTTCTGCGCGACTCGCGAGTGACCGGGGCTTTAAAGCTCTTTACCTCTCAGGTGTATTTTTACTCTTATTATTTATTTTTGTTTTTATTATTTATTTTATTCATTTTTATTTATTTTAATTTATATTTATTTACTTTTATTCATTTTTATTTACTTTTATTTATCTCCTATTTTGTTTATTTGCTTTTATTGCTTTTTATTCGTCTTCATGTGCTTTTATCTATTTGGTTTTTACTCATCTATTACCTTTTTTTATTGTTTAACCCTTTTTGATTTCTATTTTATTCCTTTTTCATTTTCTTTTATTTCTGTTTCATTTCCTTTTTACTTCCTTCTTATTTGTTTTTGTTTATTTATTTTTTATTTATTTACATCTGCTGCTGTTTTCAAAAAAGTAGAGTTGGGAAAGTTTCTTTTTAGCCATTTAAAACCTCTTTAAAGTTTTATTTATTTATTTATTTATTTATTTAAAAGCAAAAATGTAAAAATGGTATTCTGTAGCCACTTATTACTAGTATTATTATTGCTGATTACTATTAAGATTATTATTATTATTATTTTATTATAATTATTTTATTATTACTATTATACTACTATTACTAATTGTTATTATTATTATTATTTTATTATAATTATTTTATTATTATTATTATTATACTGCTATTCCTAATTATTATTGTTGTTGTCATTATTTTATTATTATTACTATTATTTTATTATTATTATTGTAATTATTTATTATTATTGTTATTGTCATCATTACTACTATTATCATTATCATTCTTAGTGTTACCACTAGTTTTATTATTACTATTATCTGTTATTATTATTACCATTATTGTTGTTCTTATTATCATTATTACTATTATTAATTATTATTATTATTATTATTATTATTACTCTAATTATTATTATTATTATTATTATTATTATCATTATTATCAGAATTAAATTTACATTTATTAGAATTGTTTTATTTCTAATTTTTCATTTCTACTTTTTCGCCTTGAAAGATATTCAAAAGTTTTTGCATGCAAAAAATAAAATTGGATTTTGGCTTTTTGTAATTCCATTTCAATTTGCATTTTTGATATCTTTTCATGTTTTTTATTTCCATTTTTAATTTCCTCTTATCTTCCCCTTTCTGCTGCGTAGTCCTAAACCCTAAACCCTGAACCCTAAATGCTAAACCCTAAACCCTAAACTCTAAATCCCAAACCCTAAGACTCAAACACTAAACCCAAACCCTAAACCCCAAACCCTAAACCCTAAACCCCAAACCCCAAACCCTAAACCCCAAACCCTAAACCCTAAACGCTAAACCCTTGCAGGCCCCATAAACAAGGAAAAATGAAATAAATGATTTGCAAAAGAAATGAAAAGAGCAAATAGGCCTTGGTCCTTGGGGTGTATGTACACCAGGCGCTGCCCTTTCGGCCTCCCAAGGACTTCCAGATATTGGAATTATTTCATTTAATTCTTTTCTCCAAACAGTGAAAGAAATCACTACTGTTTCCAAACTCCCCCTCCTCGTCGGTGAGCCCGAGGGTTTAGGGTTTAGGGTTTAGGGTCTGGGGCCTAGGGTTTAGGGTTTGTGGCTCGGGGTTAGGGTTAAGGGTTTGGAGCCTAACGTTTAGGGTTTGCGGCATGGGTCTAGGGTTTCGGGATTAGGGTTTAATGATTAGGGTTTGGGGTTTGGGGTTTGGCGGTTAGGGTTTGGGGATTGAGGTCTAGCATCTGGGGTTTGGAGTTTGGGCCCAGGGGTTTAGGGTTTAGGGTTTAGGGCATAGGGCTTAGGGTTTGGGGTTTAGGGTTTAGGATGTAGGGTTTAGGGTTTAGAAGATACAAGTGCACAAGGAAGCAGTGCTGCAGGAGTCCGTTTGTTTCTTATTTGCTTCCTGCATTTGTCTGTTGATAAATGTGCTGCTTCTTCCTGCTGCTGCTTTTGCTGCTGCTGCTGCTGCTGCTGCATTTGCTGCTGCTTCAATTGCTGCTGCTGCATTTGCTGCTGCATTTGCACTACTACTACTGCTGCTGCTGCTGCTGATGCTTCTGCTTTTGCCACTGCTGCTTTCGCTGCTGCTGCTGCATTTGGTGCTGCTGCTCTTACTGCTGCTGCTGTCTTTGCTACTGCTGCTGCTGCTGCTGCTGTTGCTGCAGATGCAGACACAGGTTTTGGTGACTGCGGCGAAGCTGCTGCAGCAATTGCTGCAGCAGGAGCAGCAGCAATTCAAATTGAAGACCAAATAGAAACAAAAAGGTATTTCTTTTAAAATCACCTTTTCTGAATTTAAACTCTTTTGTCTCTTTTTGTACGTTTGCTTTTTGTTATTTATTTATTTATTTTATCGTTTTGTTTGCTTTATTTTTTTTATTTATTTCAATCTTATTTTATCTTATTTCAAGTTAATTTAATTTATAAATTTTATCTTATTTTATTTCCTCAACGCAATTCATTTCACAAACTCATCTCATTTATTTTTTTCCTTTGCTGCCTTTTTTTTCTTCCTTTGGCTCATTCAGAGCCGCTGCTGCTGCTGCTGCTGATGGTGCTGCTGCTGCTGCTGCTGCTGTTGTTTGTGCTGTTGTTGCTGCTGTCGCTGCTGCTGTTGTCGCCGCTTTTGCTGATGCAGGTGCTGCTTTTTGTCCTACAGCATCTGCTGCTGCTGCTGCTGCTGTTGCTGCTCTCGGTGCTGCAACATTAGCTGCTGCATTTGCTGCTGCAGCACCTGCTGCTGCTGCTGCTGCTGCTGCTGCTTGCAGGTGCGGCCACCTGGAAGGGAAGCAGCTAATAAGCTGCTGCGAGATGCAGCAAAAGATAAAATCAATTAAAGAAAATAAATCCGAAAGTTTAAAAGACTTTTTGATTTGCGCCCGAACTGACGCATTTGCTGTCGAAGGTAAGCAGGTGCAGCAGCAGCAGCAGCAAAAGCAGCGGCAGCAGCAGCAGCAGCAGCAGCACCAAATTGCTGCCTCTGGAAAACAGCAGTTTATCGCTTAATTTGAATTAAACAAATTAAATTAAGCATTTGATGTGAATCAAATGAAACTTTTTGATCTATTTTATTTTAAATTGACTTAAAATTAAAAAAGAAAAAGTCTTTTTAATTTAAAAAAGAGAAAATAACTTTTCAATTCAAATGAAGAACAAAAGTATTTTTATTTAAATGAAATAAAAATCCAGAAAAGAAAAAACTAATTTTGAAACCTTCTAAATCTCCCGTCTCTTCTGTCTTTTCTCTATTTTTATTTCTTTTTATCTTTATTATTTTATTTTATCATTTTTATTTATTTTAAATTTATTTTTGTCACTACTCTTTTGTGTATTCTTTCCCCTTTATTCTTGTCCTATCATTTTTAATTTTTAATTTTCCCTTTTTATTTTTTCCTTTCTTTCTTCTTGTCCTTTTCTGTTTTTCTTTTTTTAATTTCTTTTTGTTCATTTGCATGCATTCTTTAAAATAATATTTCTTGAAAGTCATTTTGCAAAGAGATGCAACTTCCATAATTCTCCAAAATTATTTATTATCTCTCGTTGAAAAGTAAAATTGAAATTCATATATTTCTTTATTTTAATTCCTTTAAAATAAATAATTTCCAAAGCGTTGGTGTGTATGTACACCTGCATGCATGCATCGCTATAAATTATGTATAATTAATATAATTTATATTTACATTTATATGTTTTCATGTAAACTATATAATATATTTATATTTTACATATATAATGTACATATATAAACTTAAAAGATTTATTTTTCATTCAAAATATCTTTTTTTCGTTGAGCGTTTGGCCTCATTTAGGTGTGTATACACCGCAAAAGCCAGCCCCATTTATTTGCCTTTAAGCTCTTCTGATTGCTTTTCACAGTTTTTGAGAAAACATAAAAGGAAATGCTTTATTTGCATGCAAAAGTTCTTTCAGCTATTTGTTAATGGGGCTTGAGATGTCTGTACACCTCAGCAAATTGCGGTGTACGTACACCCGAGCGCCCGCGTTCCTTTTTCTTTTTTTTGGCGTTTTTTGTCGATTTTGGATCATTTTTTCCCGAATTTCTTCCTGTTTTACTAAAACTATTTGTTTAGATTAAATTAATTTCATTTTATTTCTTTTTTATTCCTCTTTTCCCCTTTTTTCCACTCTTCAGGATTCGACGGGGCCCTTGCAAGGGCCAAAGCCTACGTAGAGGCGGGGGCCCACATCATCTTCCCCGAGGGACTTCCAGATGAAGTAAATAAAAATAAAAATAAATAAAATAAAATAAAATAATAAACATAAAACTTTTGAATTTAAACAATTCTTTGTACTTTAATCAATCAGTTAATTGCAACTAATCCATTAAGTGCAATAAGTCCATTAATTACAACGAATTAATTAATTTCAATTCTTCAATTCATTGCAATTAATCCATTAATTATAATTATTGCATTAATTAAAATTAAAATTAAATCAGTTAATCCGAAGAAGTAAACAAATCAATAATGAATTAACTAATTCAAACGAACTACCAAATACATCAAATCAATCCTTATTATTATTACTATTAATTAACTAATTAACTAACTAATTAATGAATTAATTAATTAATCAATTAATTAATTAATTGATTAATCGATTATTTATTTATTTATTTATTTATTCAGGAAACATTTGCTGCGTTTGGCGCTGCGCTGCGTGGGAAATACCCTGGAGTTTTTCTTTTGGCGAATATGACAGAATTTGGAAAAACAAAAATAATTAAAATGAATAAAATAAAATCCATTTCTTTCAATTGCGCCATTTTCCCCGTTTCCGCGCTCCGAGTCGCCCTCAAAGCCATGGATGTAAACCCTAAACCCTAAACCCTAAACCCTAAACCCTTTTGTTTTCGTTTCTTCGTCTTTTTGTTCGCTGTTTCCCGAACTCCTCAGCCTCCAGAACTTCCTATTATCCGTTTATTTATTTTATTTATCTATTTATTTCTAATTAATTAATTAATTTATTTATTTATTTTATTTACTTGTCAATTAGGATATGTTCGAAGAGCTCCAGAGCCAGGGCACTCTGGAAAACCAAATTAGCAAAATGTACACAAGACAGGTGAGTTTAAATCAAATGATATTATTTAATTATATATTTATTTATTAATTTGTTTACTTATTTATTTATTCATCCATTATTTAGTTTATTTGTTCCATTATCTGTTTATTTTATTTATTTGTTTGTTCGTTTATTTTTTGTTTTTTGAATTACAAAAATAATGGTGGTCAAGTTGGCTCAACTGGCCAGCCATTTGGCTAGCTAGCCAGCTAAATAGCTAGCGAGATTAAAAGCTAGCTAGCTGGCTAGCTAGCTAAATAGCTACCTAGCTAAATAACTAGTTAGCTACTGGACCACAGGGAGTAGCTGACTGAGCTAGCTATCAAGCTAGCTAGCTAGCTGGCTAGCTGGCTAGCTAGCTAGCTTTGCGGCTAGCTGCAAGGACTCCTAGCTAGCCATCAAGCTAGCCAGCCAGCTAGCTAGCTAGCTAGCTAGCTAGCTAGCTAGCTAGGGTTAATGGCATTTGATAATGGCTGTTTTGCTTTTCAGGAACTTTACAAAACTTTGAGATATGATCCAACGCGGGAGTGGAGTTTGGCTGCTTCGGTTTCGGGGGGAGATGAAGAAAAAGAAAATAAATAAATAAATAAATAAATAAATAAATAAATAAATAAATAAATAAATAAATAATAAAACAACTTTTCAAACTCTCAACTGTCGAGCTGAAAAGGAGGGCCAAGTTTCTCGTTTTCTCCAACACGCACGTGCGCATTGGGTTACGCTCTTTTAGGTTTTAGGGTTTAGGGTTTAGGGTTTGGGGTGAGTTTTGTGAGAAGTCTAAATACAAATAAATAAGAAAGCCAGTGGCGAATAAAATGCCAAATAAATAAATAAATCAATAAATAGCCTTGCCGGTAGTCAGTGCTTAGAAGAGCAAAAAGAAGAAAGAGAAAGACGCAGCAGCAGCAGCAGCTGCAGCAGCAGCAGCAGCAGCAGCAGCAGCACCCGAAGTGAGCTGCTGCTGGCTGCTATTGCTTATATTAACATTTTCTTTTATACTTTCTGCTGCCTGTGGGGTTTGCACCCGCATGTACACCGGAAGGACATGACCTAGCTGCGAGCGCAGCAGCTGCTGCTGCTGCTGCTGCTGCTGCTGCAGCAGCAGCAGATTCTCGTGTTCCTGATGCAGCGTTGCCTTCAGGGCGTCCACGTCTCTTTCTATTTCCCTCTTTAAATCCGTTTGAATTTTTGCTGCTGCAGTCAAACCCGCAGCAGCACCTAAACCCTTTTTTAGGGTTTCCGCTATCTCCTTGCTGTGCTGCAGCAGCTCACGGAGGCCCTGCTCATAGGTAGTCCCAGGGGGAGCTGGGCTTTTTGCTGCTGCTGCTGCTGGGCTTGGTGCTGCTGCTGCTGCTGCTGCTGGGCTTTCCGCTGCTGCTGCTTTCTCCGGAGCAGCAGCAGCAGGCGCGGTCTCAGCCGCTGCTGCGTCCGGCGCTTCTGATGTTGCTGCTGGCGGGTTTGCAGCAGCAGCAGCAGGAGCAGCAGGAGCAGCAGCAGCTTCCTTGTGCTCCTTTTCTTTGTCTTCTTGGGCCTCTGTCTGCTGTTCTGTTTGCTGCGCTGCTTCTGCAAAAGACAAGAAAGAGTTAATTTGCTGCTGCTGTCCCGCTCCCGCTGCTGCTGCTGCTGCGATCACTTGCGGCGTATGTACACCTGAGCGGCCTGGGGGTGCGCCTCGCGGGCGCTGCAGCAGCACGCAGTCCGCAGTGGAGATGAAATACGAAATAAAATGCAGAAAATGAATTAAATAAAGTAAGTTCTTCTTCAAACTGAAGCTTTTTCTCGCTTTTAGCTGGACGTACACCTCGGGAAACAGCGGGCGGGCCGCGGCTGCAGCCGGCGCCGTCATGGTCCGATTAAGAGCAAAGCGGGTCCCTAAAGAAGGTTTTGAAGCGCAAAATGCAAATTAAATGGTATTTATTTATTATTTTTTGTCAAAAAACTCCAAATTTCGCGTCAAAACGTTCGAAATCGACGAGCAGTCGCTGCGGCATGCGGCTGTCGGCTGTGCAGCCGCGCCGCTCCACTGGTCCGCCGCTTCGATTTCCTTTTTCTTTTGCAAAACGGAGCCTTTCGGGGGATTTAAACCGCCAAATTAATCCAATTTAACATTTTAAATTCAAGTCCAACCTTTTTATTAAATTATTCGGCTTTTTTTGCCATTTTAATCCATTTTTGGGTGGTTTCCACTCCCTCGAGTGACCTCTGCAGCTTGTGCAGCAGCACCGCCGGCTCTTTTCGCCTTTCTGCGCCCATTTTGAAGTTCGTTGTTTGTTTTAATTAATTAAAATAAATTAATTTAATTAATTAAAATAAATGAATTCAATTTCAATTTATTTTAATACATTAAACCGGATTTATAAACCCTCTCGATGCATTTGCATTGCTGCCTGAGCTCGCGAACGCCGCAATCGAATCTTAAGACCCAACGATCGCGCAAACCCTGGTTTAGAGTTTAGGGTTTAGAGTTTAGAGCTGAGGCTTAGGGTTTAGGGCTGGGTTTCGAAAGCTGGCACTCCTCGCAAACCCTGTTTTAGGGTTTGAGGTTTAGAACTTAGAGCTGAGGCATAGGGGTTGGAGCTGGGTTTCGAAAGCTGGCACTCCTCCCAAACCCTGTTTTAGGGTTTACGGTTTACGGTTTAGAGCTGAGGCTTAGGGGTTAGGCCTGGGTTTTGAAAGCTGGCGCTCCTCGCAAACCATGTTTTAGGGTTTAGGTTTGCGGCTGAGACTGGGATTCAACATTTAGGGTTTAAGGAAATTCCCATTTCGCCCTTCTTGCAATTCAAGCAGCAGTAAAAGAGTTTAGGGTTTAGGGTTTGAGATAAAAGGCGTGTGATCGTGTGATCTAGGGTTTAGGGTTTCAGGTTTAACGTTTGGAAACTGCACAATATCCCATATTCCTTTTGAAGTTTTCTTCACCGAAACGCGGTCTAAACCCTAAACCCTAAACCCTAAACCCTAGAATGCAAACCCTAATAAATGCTAAACCCTGCTTTGCCTTAGAATGCATGGAGACAAACTCTAAAGTACATCCTAAAACCCTAAACCCTAAACCCTAAACCCTAGAGTAAACGCGTACCTTCTAAAAGCCAAATGCTCAAGTCTGAAAGATTGTTCGAATGGTGGAAGAAGAACGCCACTGCCATCGACCACAGCAGCCCAGCTAGCTAGCTAGCTAGCTAGCTGGCCAGCTAGCTAGCTACCCAGCTAGCTAGCTATCCAGCTAGCTAGCTAGCCAGATAGCCAGCCGGCCGGCCAGCTATCTAGCCGGCTAGCTAGCCAGCTAGCTACCCAGGTAGCCAACCAGCTAGCTAGCCAGATAGCTAGCCAGCCAGCTAGCTAGCCAGCCAGTCAGCCAGCTAGTTAGCCAGCTAGCTAGCCAGCTAGCTAGCCAGGTAGCCAGCCAGCTAGCTAGCTAGCTAGCTAGCTGCATGCAGACTATGAGGGTCAGCCTTTGCATTTGAAAGGAAGCCCTGCCAAGCCGACCCCCGCAGCGCACGGCGCTTCCCTGTCTAGGGTTTAGGGTTTAGGGTTTAGGGTTTGGCGGGGAAGAGGGGCTTTCTGCCCGCCGCAGCAAAGACGGGAGCGAAGCAAATGCGAAACATTGAGGAGAAATGAATTACTTCATCAAATAAATAAATAAATAAATAAATAATGAAATAATTAATTAATTAATTATCAATTAATTAATTGTCTCCGTCGGCGATGAAGGCCAAGTCCTCCTCCCCGAAGAGGTCGATTTGCGTGGCGCGGGATAAACCCTTTTTTAGGGTTTGGGACTCTGTGGGGGAGTAGTTTTCGCCTTCGGGGATGTAAAAAGAGGGAACAAAATTAGGGTTTTGTTGGAAATCCATTTTAAATGCTTTTACGTCAATTCCAAGTTGGCCATCAAAGACAAAGAAAGGAGAAGGAGGCAAGAAGGCACTCAGCGGCTGCGGCACGTCCGACAGCTGCTGCTGCTGCTGCTGCTGCTGCTGGGGGGCGGCGGCGTCTTTTTGCTGCTGCTGCTGCTGCTGCTGCCCCTCCTCTTCCCCTGCTTCCTGCTGCTGCTGCTGCTGCTGCTGCTCGCGGTAAGACTCGGAAACGAGGAAGGAGGCGAAGGAAACAATTCCTTTGGAAACACTAAAAGAGTTTTCTCTTTGGACTTTTGTTTTTGTTTTGTCTTTGACAGCATCTTCAATTAATTCATTTAAAAGCTTTGTTGGCAAACGCTCCACTGTTGCTTCATCCACTAACAAAGTCTCCTTCTTTGTCTCCTCCTGCAGCTCAAACGAAGTTGCTGCTGCTGCTGCTGCTGCTGCTGTTTCTGCTGCTGGGTAGCAGCAGGGGAGGCAAAACCCGCGCGCCTGTGCAGCAGCAAATCGAAAATCACCTTTTCTCCATCATTTATTATTTTATATTATTTATTTATTTATTTATTTATTTATTTGTTTTGTTATTGTTCATTTATTATTATTACATTTTTCCGCTTTTTGCTGCAAAAAAATGACACTTTCAGGTGTACAGACACCTGAAAAAGTTGCATTATCTGTGGAAATTCATTTAATGAATAAAAACAAAAAAGAATATAATGGGTAACGATTAAATAATTAAAATTAAATAATTACAACTAAATAATTACGATTAAATATTAAAATTAAAGAACTTTGGGACTGCAAAGGACAAAGAAAAGCAGCAGCTGTCTGTACACCGAGCTCACCTCGACTGCTGCTGCTGCTGCAGCATCATCTTCTGCTGCTGCTGCTGGAGGACCCGAGGAGCGGGCGCTCTTCATTGCCTTCTGCATTCACAAAAATAAATAAATAAATAAATAAATAAAGTAAAATGAATTAAATAATACAATAATAATAGAGACTAAATTAAATAAATGAATAGTAAACAAATTCAAGTCCACTGCTGCGGTCCTCTCTGGCTGTTCCCTTAATTCAAATTTAATGAACTGAATAATTAATTAAACGTTTATTAGATATTTACTTATTTATTTGTTTTATTTGTTTATTTATTTATTCATTTATTTATTTATTATTTTGAGCTGCAGATTCTTCTGTTGTCTCTTTTTTGTTTTTCGTCATTTTGGAGTTTTATATTTTCTCTTTTTTTCAATTTTATTTTTTTCTGTTTTGCCGCTGCTACTTTTCTTTGTCTCCCGGGTTCGCGGGCTCTGTCAAACCCTAAACCCTAAACCCTAAACCCTAAACACTAAACCCTCGATCCTGGCCCCAAACCGCCCTCCCACAGCCCCGAAAAAAGCCTACCTCGCGGAATTAGGGTTTAGGGTTTAGGGTTTAGGGTTTGGGCTCTTCTTCGTGTTGCTTCTTGAGCTTGGCTAGCTGTCGATACACCTGAAAGGGAGAAGCGAGGCGATGTTCCTCTTCTACAAAAAAATAAAGATAAATACCTTCGAAAAAAACCGAAATACCTTTTAACTGCAAACCCTAAACCCTAAACCCTAAGCCCTAAACCCTAAACCCCAGCTGGCAGCAGCGGGGAGGCCCGGGCCCCCGCAACCGCCGCTGCTGCCTCCCGCGCGTTATTTCCGCATTTTTAGCCCAAAAAAGGTTTAATTTAATTGTTTTAAAGCATTAATTACATTTAAACGACCTTTTAAAAGTTATTATCTCTCGATTGTGGCTTTTTAGGGTTTTCCTGCGAGCTGCAGGGGCCCCCGCTTCTTGGGTGTATCGACAGCTCTGAGGTGTATGCGCAGCTGCTGCATCGCAGCAGAGATCAAAATGGTCAAAATACATTTAAAACTTTATTTTTGACAATTAAATTGCCCTTTTAATGTTTTAAATGCTCTTTATTGGCTCTAAACGCATGTAAGTCCCCTGTTGCTGCTCCAATCCGCACAGAGCACAGAGACGACCATTGGGTGCACGTACGTACAGCTGGGTGACGCTGCTTTCGATTTGCACTTTCCTGGCGTAAATCTCGACAATTTAGTTCATTTTTTTCAATTATTCAATTAATAAACTTAATTTGATTCAGTTTTTGAACTTTAAAATGAAATAAACCGATTAAATTCGACTTAATTCAATGTACACCCCCCTCCCGGCGCAACGCCTTCTCCAATTTTCCCGCTTCTCCGCCTGTCTCTCCCCTCCCGAGTCCTCGAGAGCCCCCGCGGGAACTCAGTTGAATTATTAAGGAGAAAAGAAGAAAAAAAAGAAAAAAAGGAAACAAAAAGGAACAAAAAAAGACAAAAAGGAACAAAACAAACAAGAAAGGATAACTAAACAAAAAAGGGGCTTAAGGCGGAGTTCAGAGAGCCCCTAGAAGCTGAACAATAAACGCGCGCAGCAAAACAAAACTAGGGTTTAGGGTTTAGGGTTTGGCTGCATGCGCCCGAGCGTCTCCCCCGTTTTCATTTCATTTTCAATTCTTTAATCTTTCTTTAAAACGAGTCCCAAAACAGAAACAGCTAGCTAGACGCAGATAGCCACCAGCAGCTAGCTAGCTAGCCAGAGACACTCGCTAGCTGCAGCTAGCCATATGCTAGCCAGCTGGCTAGCTAGCCAGCTAGCTAGCCAGCTA
>NW_013543374.1:3286-8168 GCF_000499545.2 Eimeria tenella | reverse complement strand
TGCGGGTGGCCCCGCCTTCTGTTGCCTACGAAGGCGCTGCATGCATTTTGCTGCTGTCGCCGAACGCGCAGCGGCTGCGAGCAGCAGCAGCAGCGCTGCTGCAGCTGCTGCTGCAGCAAACGGAAAACAACATTAAACTCATTGTGCTCGACAAGCTCAAAGAGTGTGCTGCTGCTGCTGCTGCTGCAGCAGCAGCAGCTAACAAACAAAACCCTCTGGGAGACTTCGTTGTGGACCTCATGAGGGGTGCAGCACACCCACGACAAACCCTAAACCCTAACCCTAAACCCTAACGCTAAACCCTAAACCTAATTCTAAACCCATGTCCTGAACCCTAACCCTAAACCCTGACTCTAAACCCTAAGAATTCAAACCCTAGGCCGAAGTTTTTCAAGCTTTGATCAAGGGCCCACTGCAAACCCTAGTAAACCCTTTTAAACCCCGATAAACCCTAAACCCTAAACCCTAGCGATACATTGGATCTTCATATAAACCTTAATAAACCCCTGTAAACCCTTATTGAGTTTTTCAAATTCCCCTAAATCTTAATAAACCCTTGTGAACCCTAGTAAACCCTAATAGACTTCTGTAAACCCTTAAAAACCCTTAAAAGTCCCTCTAAACCCTCATAAACCCTCATAAACCCTTCTAAACCCTCATAAACCCTCCAAGCTTCAATCTGGCTGTTACTGTTCATGCTGCTGCTTTTGCTGCTACTCTTACTACGTCTGCTTTTCCACCGCTTTTGCTGCTGCTGCTGCCTTTGCTGCTGCTGCTGCCTTTGCTGCTGCTGCTGCTGCTGCTGCTGCTGCTGCAGGCCTGCAGACGAATTCTTTGGAAGTTCGTTTGCGGATTTTGGATTTGGTGAAGTCAAGTGTCTCCGCAGACACAGCAGAGCAGGTGGGAAAGTTGCTGCGGAGACAAATCACCAAAACTGAGGACTGCAGCAGCAGCAGCAGCAGCAGCAGCAGCAGCAGCAGCAGCGGACAAATCAATGAGGCCTATAGAACGGCACTTGTCGAAACACTCGTGAGCCCTTGATTATTTATTTATTTATTTATTTACTTATCCATTTATTTATTTATTTATTTATTTATTTATTATTTACTCATTCATTTGCTTATTTACTTATTTATTTATTTCTTATTCTTTATTTCTCTTTCCTTATATTTCTCTATTTACTTTATCTTTTTTTTCTTTTTTGTTTTTTGTCTTTTTTCCTTTTTGCTCCTTCGCAGCCAATCATGAAAACGAATTTAAAATAAATAAAAAATAATAAATAAAAAATAATAAATAAATGATAGGAAATAAATTAAATAAATAAATGAACATATAAATATATAAATATATAATAATGAACTAGTTAAATGCTTTTGCATTTGCTGTTTGTGCTGCTTCTGCTGCTGCTTCTGCTGCTGCTGCTGCTGCTGCTGCTGCTGCTGCTGCTGCTGCTGCTGCTGCTGCTTAGGCCCACTGCTGCCTGAAGTACCCGTCATCGCTGATGGCTTCTCTCAGCTGCTTCGGAGACCTTTTGGGAGACACTTCTGCTGCTGCTGCTGCTGCTGCTGCGCTGCTGCTGCGGTCTGCTGCTATTCATTATCCCCATTTGCGGCCTTTAATCATTTCTCATATTGCAGAAGCAATCAATGAACCCAAACACGCCAAGTAACTTTGCTGCTGCTGCTGCTGCTGTTGTGGTTACTGCTGCTGTTGTTGCTGCTGCTGCTTTTGTGGTTCGTGCTGCTGCTGCTGTGAATGTTGCTATTGCTGTTGCTGCTGTTAATGCTGCTTATACTGTTGTTGCTGCTGCTGCTACTAGTACTAATGGTGCTAGTGCTGCTGCTGCTGCTAGTGCCATTGCCATTGTTGCTGCTGCTGCTGTAGAAGCACTTCCTGCTGTTGCTGCTGCCATCCCTGCTGCTGCTGCTGCAGCTAATAGAGCTGCTGCTGCCATTCCAGGTGCTGCAGCACCCGTGAAAGCAGCAGCAGCAGCAGCAGCAGCAGCAGCTGGTTTTATTATTTTATTTATTTATTTATTTATTTATTATTTATTTTTAGGGTTTATAGAATTTGCATTTATCTTTTTGGCCAGTTTTGTCTCTGCAAAGAAACAGCAGCAAATTTCATCGCAGCCGTTTACGACGCCCTAAGCCCACTTCCTCTGGACTGTATGTTTTATTTATTTTTATTTTATTTATTTTATTTATTTATTTATTTATTTATTTATATTGTTTATTTATTTGTTTATTTATTTGTTTATTTATTTGTTTATTTTGTTTATTACTTTGATTTGTTTTTGTCGTGTTTGTTTTATTGTTTTTGCTTTTAATTTGATTCGTTTTTTGTTTGGTTTTGTTTGGATTTGATTTGTTTTGTTTTTTATTCTAATATTACTTTCATGTATTTAATTATTTAATTTAATTTAATTTCATTTCATTTCATTTCATTTGATGTAATTTAATTTGATTTAATTTAATTTTAATTTGGTTGTATTTTTTTCATTTGCTTTTTATTTTTAGTTGTTTCTCTTGTCAAAGTTTATTATTTCTTGTTTTTTATTTTTATGTTTTGTCTTTTTGTTTTTCTTTTTGTTTTTCTTTTTGTTTATTCTTTTGTTTCTTTTTGATATTTTTTCTTTTTTGTTTATCTTTACTTTTGTTTTGTTTCGTTTTTTTTATTTTTTATTTTTTATTACTCTTGTCTTTCTATTTTTATTCTTATCTTCTTTTGGTGGCTTTTGTCTTTTTCTCTTTTTGATTTTTTGTTTTATGTTTAATTATCCATTTATCCTTTTTAAATTTAAATTAAAATGCCATTTAACTTTTGTCGGTGGTGTTTGCTGCTGCTGGTGCTGCTGCAGCTGCGGCCTCTGCTGCTGCTGCTGCTGCTGCTGCTGCTGCAGCAGCAGAGACGCAGCAGCAGCAGCTGCGCACAATCGTTTTGGCTGACGGCTCTTATGGCACCGAAACTGTTGTTCAGGCGGAGACAGAAAACTCCACTAAAGGTCAACAATTGCTGCTGCTGCTGCTGCTGCTGCTGCTGCTGCGGTTGCTGCCGGGGAAGCGGGGGAGAAGGAGGGGGCTGCTGCTGCTGCTGCGGTGGTTTGTTGACTTTTGCTGCTGTGGAGGCGCTGTCTTGGCTGCTGCGGGTGCAGCAGCAGCAGCAACAACAACAGCAGCAGCAGCAGCAGCAGCAGCAGGGAATTGGGTGTTTTGTGCTCAGGCAGCAGCACATTGCGGAACTTAATTGTAGGAGGAGACACTTTGCTGGCAGCAACTTTAGCTGTTGCCATCACGAAGCTGCTGCTGCTGTCATCTCCAGACTATCTGGAGAGACGCAAGCAGCAAGCTGCTGCTGCTGCTGCTGCAGCAGCAGCTGCAGCAGCAGCAGCAGCAAAGACAGAAGGAGCAGAAGCGTTCGAAGCTGCATCGCAAGAAGAACCTTTCCTCGAAGAACCCCTCGAATTCAAACCGTAAGTTGCTGCTGCTGCTGCTGGCGCTGCTGCTGCTGCTGCTGCTGCTGCTGCTGTCCCACCCACTCCCCCTCCTGCTACTCTCGTTGTTGCTGCTGCTGCTGCTGCTACTCCCACTTCCCCTCCTCCTACCGCTGCCACCGCTGCTGCTGCTGCTGGCGCTGCTGCTGCTGCTGCTGCTGCTGCTGCTGCTGTCCCACCCACTCCCCCTCCTGCTACTCTCGTCGCTCCTGCTACTGCTGCTGCTACTGCTGCTGCTGCTGCTACTCCCACTTCCCCTCCTCCTACCGCTGCCACCGCTGCTGCTGCTGCTTCGCTGCTGCTGCTGCTGCTGCTGCTGCTGCTGCTGCTGGGGTTTGTGTTTGAGTGTGCGGGCGTGCCGATGTTTGCTGCTCAGGCTGGAGCAGCAGCAGGCGCTGCTGCTGTGCTGCTGCCTCTTCAAACTGGCCCGAGAAGCAGCAGGAAAGAGCAGCGACGCAGCAACTCGCTGCAACCAGGCGCTCACTGCGCTGCTGTGCCTGCTGGTCAGCTGCAGCAGGGTTTAGGGTTTAGGGTTTAGGGTTTCGAGGGTTTAGGGTTTCGAGGGTTTGCAAGTTGCCACGCACTCAGAACTCTTCAGGGGCTCACGCTTTAGAGGATTTGAGGGTTTCGAGGGTTTGGGGCTTCTGAGGGTTTAGGGGTTCGAGGGTCTGAGGGACTTTGAGGGTTTAGGGGATTCGAGGGTTTGAGCCATTCGAGGGTTTGCGGGGTTTTAAGGGTTTAGAGGGTTTGAAGGGCTTTCAGGGTTTGAGGGTTTATAGGGTTTACGGGGGTTTAGAACTTTAGTATTGTGGTTTAGGGTTTAGGGCGTGGCAGTTCTAGGGTTTGGCAACTAGGCCTTAGAAGCCTTTAGGGTTTAGGGTTTAGGGTTTAGGGTTTAGTGAGGTAAAGAGAGACAAAAACGGCAACCGAAGCACGCTTATGTTCTCTCTGCTGCTGCTGCTGCTGCTGCTGCTGCTGCTGCAGGGGGGGCCGAAGCAGCAGAAGCAGCTGCAGCAATGTTTGGATTGGTTTGAAACGGATTTGGAAGGAAAGAGAAAAGAAGAAATCGAAAAAAGAAAGCAAGAGGCTCATGCAGGCTCCCAGGCCCTCAAGGTAGGGTTTAGGGTTTAGGGTGTAGGGTTTAGGGTTTTTTAGGGTCTAGAATTTAGGGTTTTGGGGGCCACTTCAGCGCTTCGCTTAGGGGTTTGGGATTTGCGGTATGGGACTTGAGGTTTAGGGTTTAGGGTTTAGGGTTTAGGATTTGAGGCGCAGTGGACCGTCCTACAGCTGCGCGTCAACCAGAGCCTGAAACCCTCCCTTTGTGCTGTTTTTTACGCTGCTGCTGTTGCTGCTGCTGCTGTTGCTGCTGCTGCTGCCGCCGCTGCCGCG
>NW_013543374.1:0-3186 GCF_000499545.2 Eimeria tenella | reverse complement strand
CTGCTGCTGCTGCTGCTGCTGCTGCTGCAGCGGTGTGCTGCAGTGGACTCCGCCATACCTTTTCGTTTGCTGCTGCCTGTGGGGCCCGGAGAGAATGCTGAGGAGAAGCGGCAGTTTGACGAGGAGTGTTTGTGGCAGCAGCAGCAGCAGCAGCAGCCAGAGCTGCTGCAGCAGCAGCAGCAGCAGCAGCAGCCAGATGTTGCTGTTGCTGTTGGAGAAGCTGCGCCGCTAAACGAAGCAGCACTTTTCAACAAACGCCTCCATTCAGTGCGGCAGCTAACTGGACTGGCAGTAAGCAGCAGCAGCAACAGCAGCAGCAGCAGCAGCAGCAGATTGCATTTAAAGAAGAAGCCATTAATTGTTTCTATAAATTGCTCTTTCTGAATATTTCTTTTTGCTGATCGTAATTTCTCTCTCCGGTTGGCAGCTGCTGCCGCACTAGCTGCTGCTGCTGTTGCTCTTCTTTTGCTGCTGCTGCTGCTGCTGCTGCTGCTCTTTTTTAATGTGTTGTTGCTGCTGCTGCGGCCTCTCTGTACCCATTCTCCGCTGCTGCTTCCTCACCACTCCCCTTCCCCCCACTTCCGCCGCTGCTGCCGCTGCCGCCACTGCTGCTGCTACTGCTGCTGCTGCTGCTGCTGCTGCTGCTGCTGCTGCTGCAGGACGAAGTATACGTGGAGGCCTTCCTGCATGTGAACCAGCTCGATTTGCTGCTGGAGCTTTTCGTCTTCAACAGAACAAATGAAGTTCTCTACAACGTCAACATCGACCTCGCAGCCCAAGGCACGTCCATCCCAACAGCTAGCTAGCTAGCTAGCTAGCTAGCTAGCTGTTGGGATGGGCTAGCTAGCTAGCTAGCTGGCTGGCTGGCTGGCTAGCCAATTGAGTTGCTAGCTAGTTAGCTTGTTAATTGGGTGGCTAGCTAGCTAGCCAGCGAATTGGGTGGCTGGCTAGCTATTTGAGCAGCTAGCTAGCTGGCTAGCTAGCTACTTGAATGGCTGGCTAGCTAGCTGGCTGGCTAGCTACTTGAATGGCTAGCTAGCTGGCTGGCTAGCCAGTTAAATAGCTAGCTAGCTGTCCAATTAAGTAGCGCCTGGCTAGCTAGCTAGCCACTGAAGTAGATGGGCAGCTGCTGCTGCTTCGTTCTGCTGCCAGCCACCTGTAGCCCCCGTCTCCCCGCTCGCCTCCCCCTCCCGCTGCCACTCCCGCTGCTGCTGCTGCTGCTGCTGCGCTGCTGCTGCTGCTGCTGCTGCTGCTGCTGCAGGGGACGCGCGGATAATGGTGAGTCCGCTGCCCTTCAGCCTTCCGCCGTTCGGGTCGACGAAAATGAACTGTTCAATAAAGTTGAAAAGTGCAGAAGGGGCAATAATATTTGGAGTGGTATCTCTGGAGCTGAAGCCCAGCAGCAGCAGCAGCAGCAGCAGCAGCAGCAGGCGGTTCGTGCTGCTGGCCGAGCTGCCAGTCAATGTGCTGCCGTTCATTCGACCCAAATGGATTTCTTTTTCTTCTTTTCGAAAAAAGTGGTTTGAGTTCGAGTGGGAAAATAAACTCCAAGTCAACTCGCCCCCGCGGTCAGTTTGTTTATTATTTTTTATTTATTGTTTATTTATTGTTTATTATTTATTTATTTATTTATTTATTTACTATTTATTTGTTTGTTTATTTGTTTCTTTGTTTTTGTTTGGTTGGTTTTTGTCTCTTTTTTGCTTTTTTTGGAGGGGTGGTTGTAGCTGGGGGATTAGGGTTTGGGACTAGGGTCTAGGGTTTAGGGTTTAGGGTTTGGGGTCTAAGGTTTGGGTTTAAGGTCAAGGTTTGGGACTAGGGTTTAAGGTAAATATTTACGGTTTAGGGGTTAGGGCTTTCTAAGGTTTTAGGGTTTAGGGTTTAGGGTTTAGGGTTTAGGGTTTAGGGTTTAAGGTTTGTTTTGCTGCAGGTCGATAATATCCTTTTTGGAGTTGATTTTACAAGAGACGAAAATGACGGTGGTGGGTTCTCCGCCTCCGAGCAGCAGCAGCAGCAGCAGCAGCAGCAGCAGCAGCAGCCCAGCAGCAGCAGCAGCAGCAGCAGCAGATGAAGACTTCGAAGAGTTGCTGGCAGCAAAAGCTGCACTGCAGCAAATGAAAAGTTTAAAAGAATTGGCAAATGCTGCTTCCGTCTTTTCCGTCAACTTGTACTCTTCTTCTGTCTTTGGTAAATTAAATTAATTAATTTAATTTTTCTAATTATTTAATTTAATTTAATTTAATTTAATTTAATTTGATTTAATCCGATTTAATTAATTTAATTAATTTGATTTATTTAATTTGTTTATTCGTTTTGGTTTTTTGCTTTTTGTTTGAAACTCCTTTTTTGATTTTTCGAGTTTTTGATGTTTCAGTTTCCGCCATTTGCATTCTAATTTATTTATTTATATTTATTTTTTATTTTTATTTATTTATTTATTTATTTATTTGTTTGTTTATTCATTTATTCATTTATTTGCTCATGTTTATTTATTGTTTGTTTACTTGTACTTTAAATAAATAAATAAATACATAGAATATAAGTATAAGCAAATAAATAAATAAATAAATATTTTTTATTTTTTATTTATTTTTACTTATTTATTTTTAGCTGAAGATGCTCTGGCCAATTTGAGTCTCCAAAAACTGCCTGGGGGGCAGCTCGTTGGCTCCATTCGAATTCGCAGCCGCACACAAGTGAGGGTTTAGGGTTTAGGGTTTAGGGTTTAGGGTCTGGGTTAGGGTTTAGGGCTTGCGGTTTGGAGGTTTATGGTTTAGGGTGTAACGATTGGGTCTAGGGTTTGAGGTTAGCGTTTAGGGTTTGGGGTTTGGGGTTTTAAGGGCTAGGGTTTAGGGTTTAGGGTTTAGGGTTTAGGGTTTAGGGGTTCTTGGCTCTTCTTTATATCGTTTAACTCTACACCCTACCTGAGCAAATTAAGCTGCCGAAGTGTGTTTATTTTATTTTAATAATTATGTATTTATTATTTTTATTTATTTATTTATTTAGTTAGTTAGTTAGTTAGTTATTTTACATTTGTATATTCATTTATTTACTTACTTAATTCATTTATTTATTTTTTACTTTTATTTTCTTTTTATTTTCTTTTCAGGGAATCGCTTTGAGCGTCGGCGACAGGATAACAGCACTTCAAAGAAGAGCAGCAGCAGAGTGCTAGCTAGCTAGCTA
>NW_013543373.1:3037-7890 GCF_000499545.2 Eimeria tenella | reverse complement strand
GCTGCTGCTGCTGCTGCTGCTGCTGCAGTTTACGCAGCTGGGGGCGGGGCGGCGAGTGGGGGAGTTTGTGTTTGGACCTGACAAGTTGCTGCCAGCAAAAACGAAAAGCAAAAGAAGACTCGGAAGAGGAGACGGCAGCAGCAAAGGGGGCTCTGCGGGCCGCGGCTGCAAGGGGCAGAAGGCGCGCAGCGGCAGCAGCAAAAAGATCGGTGAGCTGCTGCTGCTGCTGCTGCTACTGCTGCTGCTGCTGAAGGGGAGTAAGGGGGACTATTTGCTTATGTTAAAAGCTGTGGGGATCAAAAGAACAATAGGGAAGTTTCGGGGAGCGGCGATTCAGTAGAGGAGGCGCAGCAGCAACAACAATCGTCACTTTCGTTTTGCTGCTGCAGCGACTGCTGCTGCTGCTGCTGCTGCTGCTGCTGCTGCTGCTGCTGCTGCTCGTATTGTTTATACATGCATAAGTGGGTGCGCTATGTACATGGTTTAAAACAGACGCACAGAACTGCTTCAATAATCTGCTGCTGCTGCTGCTGCTGCTGCTTGTGCCGCTGTTTGTGCTGCTGCTGCTGCGTGTTCTGCTGCTGTTGCTGCTGCTGCTGCTGCTGCTGCTGCTGCTGCTCAGGGTTCGAGGGAGGGCAAATGCCGCTGTACCGGCAGCTGCCGAAGTTCGTGGGGCGGCAGCTGGGCCCCGGACATCAGCAGCAATACAGGCAGCTGCAGCAGCAGCTGCTGCCGCTGCATAAGTTGAATTGCTGCAGTGAAGGAGAAACTGTTGACTGGCAGCAGCTGCTGCTCAAGGGGGTTTTCCTTGGGAAATATAGAAGGGATTGTCCTGTGAAAGTAAATCTGCTGCTGCCGCTGCTGCTGCTCGTGTTGCTGCTGCTGCTGCTGCTGCTGCGTGTGTCGCTGCTGCCGCTGAGACTGCTCCTGCTTGTGTTGTTGCTGTTGCTGCTGAGGATGCTGCTGATTCTGCCCCGGCTCGGGCTGCTGTTTACGATTGCTGCTGCTGCTGCTGCTGCTGCTGGTAATGATGCTGGCATAAAGGTTTTTGGTGGCTGTGAGAGTGCTGCTGCTGCTGCCATGTGAGGGCTTCTAGCCTTGGCGCTGCTGCTGCTTTTGCTGCCTTTTCTGAGTGCTGCTGCTGCATCTTTTGTTGCCGCTGCACTTCTGCTGCTACTGCATTGTTGCTGCCGCTGCTGTTATGTGAGGGCCGCTGCGGCTTCTAGCCTTTACGCTGCTGCTGCTGTCACCGGCTTTTCTGGTTGCTGCAGCTGCACCTTTGCTGCTGCCGCACTTTTGCTGCTGCTGCAATTTTGCTGCTGCTGCTGCTGCTGCTGCTGCTGCTGCTAGGTTGTGGGCCCCCCCTTGAGCCGCAAACGGCTCGGGCCAGATGGAGATGGGACCTTAAAGGTCAGAAACCTGACAGTCAAAGTAAGTCCTTCCAAGGGTTTAGGGTTTAGGGTTTAGGGTTTTGCAGTAACTAAGCTGTATGCTGCTGTGCCTGTGGTTGTTCTTTTTTGGGCTGTAGCTCTTCTGTGTTTAGGGTTTAGGGTTTAGGGTTTAAGGCTTAGCGCTCGGGTTTCGGTTTGTTTCGTTTGCCTGGGCTTTAGGGTTTAGGGTTTAGGGTTTGCTGCTTCTTTTTTTGTTTTGGGTTCATTTATTTATATTTCTTTTGCCTGCGGCTGTTTTGCTTTAGTGGCATTAGAGTTTGCTGCTATTGGTGCTGCTGCAGCTATTGCCCCTGCTGTTTCTTGCTGCTGCTGCTGCAGTGGTCAATGTTCATGTTGCTGCGGTTGCTGCAGTGATCAGTGTTCTTGCTGCTGCTGCTGCTGCTGCTGCTGCACGAGCTGCATTTTTTCTGCCTTCGCTGCTGCGTCCGAGCCGCTGCTGCTGCTCCCACGGCGCCTTCGCTGCAGCAGCTCAAACCCTCCCTGCTGCTGCTGCTGCTGCTGCTGCTCAGGCGCATGCATTCACCCGTCCTGCAGCACGGGCCATAATTCGAATGGGCGGCCGCTGTCTTCTGCTGCAGCCGAAGACCCACGACAGAGTGGTGGCTGTGTTTGACCCTGACAGCCCTGCGCCGCGTGTGTCTGCTGCTGCTGCTGCTGCTGCTGCTGAGGCTGCTGCTGCTGCTGCTGGCCCTGCTGCGGAGGGCGCAGCAGCAGCAGCAGAAGAGGGCGAGGCCCAGGTGTACAAACTGCAGCTTGCTGCTGGCATGTCGCTGCAGCAGATTTTGATGCTGCGGCGGCGCGCGCTGTATCTGCAGCTGCAGCGGCTGCAGCAGCGGCTGCAGCAGTGCAGCAGCAAGTTGCTGCTGAGCCCCCAGAAGGGAAAATACCAAAGACGCAAAGACAACTTAGCAGCAAGAGTTGAGAAGCTGCAGCAGGACCTCAAGCAGGTTGAGGCGGACTTGCAAGCCGCAGTGGACACCAAGCTCGTGCCCTCCGGCGAGCAGCAGCAGCAGCAAGAGCAGCAGCAGCAGCAGCAGCAGCAGTGGGAAGATGGGGGGCCCCCGCTACCGACGCTGCGGAAAATCCCTCGCCGTATTGTGCATGATGGGCGTTTGCCTAAGAAGCAAAGAGACTTCATCAGGTCAGCAGCTGCAGCAGCAGCAGCCGCAGCAGCTGCAGCAGCAGCTGCACAAGCAGCAGCAGTTGCAGCAGCAGCAGCACTAACTGCAGCAAATGGGGGGTACAGGCATAGGGAGTTGGGGTGTATAGACAGGCGTGCCTTGTGAAGAGCCATGAAGGCATAGATCACCCAATAACGACTTCTGCTGCTGCTGCTGTTGCTGGTGTTGCTGCTGCTGCTGCTGCTGTTGTGTTTCTTCCTCTGCTGCTGCAGATGGAGCAGATTTATCGCCAGGCAGGCGGCCCAGAAGTCAAATCCCTAGGGCAGCAAAAGCAAGAAAGCAAGCAGCTGCTGCAGCTGCAGCAGCTGCTGCTGCTGCTTCTGCTGCTGCTGCTCTCTTGTCTCTAGAGGGAGCCCCAAATCACAACTGGCAGAAGATTTCATTTTAGGGAAAGGGCCCGAGCTGCCTCTGCTGCCACATCGCTGTCTAGCTAACCACAGCCCGCCCAGCTAGCTAGCTAGCTAGCTAGCTGGCTAGCTAGCAGCTAGCCAGCTAGCTACCTAGCCAGCTAGCAGCTAGTTAGTTAGCTAGCGAGCTAGCTAGCTGGCTAGCTAGCAGCTAGCCAGCTAGCTACCTAGCCAGCTAGCAGCTAGTTAGTTAGCTAGCGAGCTAGCTAGCTAGCCGGCTAGCCAGCTTTTCTTGTTTGGCCTCCACTTGCCTCTGGCATCGCCTGCGGCTTTTGCTGCGAGGGACAGCTAGCTAGCTGGCTAGCTAGCCACTAGCCACCTGACCAGCTAGCTAGCTAGCTCCTCACCTAACGGCGTAGCTAGCTACCCAGCTTCCCTGCTAGCTCGCTAGCTAGCTAGCTAGCTGCCCAGCTAGCCAGCTGCCCAGCTAGCTAGCTACCCAGCTAGCTAGCTAGCTAGCTTCCCAGGTGGCCAACTGACTGGCCAGCTTGCCAGCTACCCAGCTAGCTAGCCACCCAGCTAGCTAGCTGCTCAGCTAGCTAGCTAGCTGCCCGGCTAGCTAGCTAGCTAGCTAGCCGCCCCCTGGTGCGTCAAATCCGGCGCGCATGCAACCTGTGCAACTGCTTTTAAGGAAAGAAAGGGTTTAGGGTCTAGGGTTTGAAGTGGGGAACGAAAGGGTTTAGGGTTTCCCTGCTTCAAGGTTTAGGGTTTGACGTGGGGACTCCGAACAGCCCTCTAAGCACCCGCGCAACCCTCCAAAGGCACTAAACCCTTTTTTAGGGTTTAGAGCTAGGCTCCAACTCAGCCCTCGGGCTTCGGGCTAGTCCTAAACCCTGAATTGTTGTTTAGGGTTTAGAACACAGAATGAAAGCCCCAAAGACAGGCTCTAGTGCATGCAGCTGCTAAACCCTAAACCCTAGTCTGCTAGCTCCCGAAACCCTCAAAACCCTAAACCCCAAACCCTTCGAAACCAAACTAGCCTATAAACCCTAAAGCATATCGTTTGGGGCTGAGACGCAGCAACTAAACCCTAAACCCTAAACCCTCGGTGCCTCTGGGGCACTGTGGCTCTAACGCCCACCTGCCGTAGGGGCACGAATGGCACCCAAACCCTAAACCCTAAACCCTCAACGCTACACAAACTACGGCGTCTTGGGCCGACAGCTAAACAACAAAGCCCCAAACCCTCTAAACCCTAAACCCTCGAAACAAACACGAAGCAACAAAACGCTGAACCTCCTTCGGGCCCCTGCAGCAGCTTATAAAGACTAAACCCCCTCCCAAACCCTAAACCCTAAACCCTAAACCCTAGTGGTGCAGAGAGCTGCGTACGACACAGAAGAGTCGCTCCGCGACAGCGCCTGGTTTGACTGCAAACAAAATAAAGCCGCAAACCCTAAACCCTAAACCCTAAACCCCAAGCTTCGCCTGTGAACCTCTAAACCCTAAACCCTAAACCCCAAGCTTCGCCTGTGAACCTCTAAACCCTAAACCCTAAAAAAGCTGAAGGACTTACTTGGGAGTAGGCAATCAGTTGGGTTGCAAAGCCCTGCTCGCCCTTTGCAGCTGCCAGGCCCACCAGCTGCAGCAGCACCAGCAACAGCAGCAGAAACGGGAGCAGCAGCAGCAGCAGCATCAGCAGCAGTGGTAGCAGTGACAGCAATAGCAGAAGCAGCAGCAGCAACAGCAGCAGCAGCAACAGCAGCAGAGCAAAAGTGCGAAATCAGTAAACCTCTCTTCTACTGTGTAGAGATCACACGGTCCAGACGCCAACGCAGTGCACCCCAATGGGGTTTAGGGTTTAGGGTTTAGGG
>NW_013543373.1:0-2937 GCF_000499545.2 Eimeria tenella | reverse complement strand
TAAACCCTAAACCCTAAACCCTAAACCCTAAACCCTAAATCCTAAACCCTAAACCCTAAGCCTCACTTCCTCTAAAAAGTACTTTAGCAACAAATCTGCGAATTTCTGACAGTCGTCTCGGCCCCTCAAATCGCCAACAACCATTGGCACGATTTTCACATCCCTGCAGTCGCAAACCCTAAACCCTAAACCCTAAACCCTAAACCCTAAACCCTACACACTGGCAGCACGTGGCTTCTCTGCCTTGTCGCAGATTTCGAGCTACCTGAGCCCTAAACCCCAGACCCTAAACCCTAAAGCCTAGCACTGATTTCAAAGCACAGCTCCAACGCCCAAACCCTAAACACTAAACCCTAAACCCTAAACCCTAGCTCACTCTTTAAAAACATGCCTCAAAAAAGGCAGCATCAACTCTATGCTGTGTTCTTCTTCGTCTTCAGAAAATGACAACTCAGCAAAAGCCCCGGTGAGCCTGAGGGCCTGAATGGCTGCGCAAACACTCCAGCGCGAGACCCAAACCCTAAACCCTAATTTAGGGTTTGGGGTTTGCAACTAGCCCTACCCTCTGAGTCCAATGGCAAGTCCCCCAAAGGAGTCAAATATGAATTGCATTTGTCCGCAGGAAGAGCCACTCCTGGAAAGTACTTGTAGTGAGAAGGCCCCAGCAAAAAGACCCGCGAGCTGCAGCCGCAAACCCTAAACCCTAAACCCTAAACCCTAAACCCTAAACACTACTCTAAACAATGGGCTGCAGGAAACCAGGGAGCTACTCGGCCGCACTCTCCAAAAGCCCTACGCCAAATATGTAAAAACCGACCACCATGAATGAACCAACCTCTAGGGTTTAGGGTTTAGGGTTTAGGGTTTAGGGTTTAGGGTTTACTACTGGGATGGGTCAATTTGCTTCCAAGCACAAGCTGCCGTTGAGCCACTAAACCGGAGGCCCGCGTGGCTGAGAAGTAAAGCACCAGAACCCAAACCCTAAACCCTAAACCCTAAACCCTAAACCCTAAACCCTAGTTCTTGAAACTCACTTGAATGCATGGGTTCAAAACAGCTGCCAGGAGTTGTGCTTAACAAGCAAGCCTCAACCCTAAACCCTAAACCCTAAACCCTTATCAGCGAGGTCCCTAATCAAACTTGCAAACCCTAATCGTACACTCCAAACCCTAAACCCTAAACCCTAAATCTTAAACCCTAAACCCTAAACCCTACTTACGGGCAAATGAGTGCCTTTACACGCCCGTTGCACACCTTTGTAGATCTCTGCAGCCATCGCCGGATTTGCCCAGACAGCTTGCTGCCTGCAGCCGCACTCCAAACCCTAAACCCTAAACCCTAAACCCTAAACCCTGGACCAAAAACGTCAAACGCGAAGTCGTAAACACTCGACAGTATGGTCTAGGGCCTCAGCCCTTAACACAGCCCTTAACCGCAGAGAACGCAAAAACAATTACAAAAAGGAGCCCGAGTCGAGGGTTTAGGGTTTAGGGTTTGGGATGTAGGGTTTAGGGTTTAGGGCTTAGGGTTTGAGCCTTACTGTCAGCATCATACCACGTTCCAGCGTGAGTAGCTCTCCTCTGCCTTTGGTGGCCTTGCGCAGCCTCCATAGCCGCAAATTGGGGTTTACGCTAGGGTTTAGGGTTTAGGGTTTAGGGTTTGGGGCTTCGCTGGGGGCCCACAACAACCTAGGGTTTGTTATTTGGCAGCTAAAGTGTCATTTGAGGACTCAAGAAAGCTGGAAGCTGCAGCGGGGGTTTTCTAGGTCTTGAGTTTCGGGTGTATGTACACCTGAAAATAAAGCAGTTCTCGGGAAACCGGGAACAAAAAGGGGCATTATGAGGGTTTGTTTTGCAGAAAATGAGTCAATTAAGACAACAATAAGCACAATACGTGGAGAAGCATGCAAAAGCAGCAGCAGCAGCTGCTGCTGCTGCTGCTGCTGCTGCTGCTGTTGAAACACCTGTCGGAGGCTCTCGCGCAGTGTCTTTCAGCGTTCGGCTTGAAAAAAACCCACTTTTGTGGTTTTGTTTCACCTTTTATTTGCATTTAAATTAATTTATTTATTTTTATTTTATTTTTATTTATTTTTACTTGTTTTCATTTCATTTCGTTTCGAAGTAGACCCGCAGACCGCCGCAAACCACAGACTCAACCGCCCCTGAGACGCCCTGCACACGGCCCTAAACCCTAAACCCTAAACCCTAAACCCTAAACCCTAAACCCTGAAACCTAGACAGAAATTAAACCCCCCTAAACGCTAACTCCAGCAAAAAAGACAGACACTAAACCCTAGACCCCAAACACGAGGCGGAAGCCCGAAGACCTAAACCCTGAACCCCAGTTGTGTGAGCCCTGTATGACTCCTAAACCTGTAAACCCTAAACCCTAAACCCTAAACCCTAAACCCTAGACACTAAAGGGACGCCATCGAACAGCTCCTGCTCACTCCAAACCCTAGCTTTTGGCCCTAACCCCAAAACCCTAGCCTCGAGCCTTAAACCCTGAACAGCATGATTGAGGCCCCAGACCCTAAACCCTAAACCCTAAACCCTAAACCCTAGGCCCGTAAAGACCAAAACGCTTTCGCACTGAGTTCTTGCACGGTTCCGCGTGCAGCAAAAAGGCGGGGAGATACTGAATCGGTGACTGGCTAGCTAGCCAGCCAGCTAGCTAGCTAGCCAGATAGCTAGCCAGCCAGATTGCTAGCTAGCCCGCTAGCTAGCTAGCCAGACAGCTAGCTAGCCAGATATCTAGCTAGCCAGCTAGCTAGCCAGTCTCCAGTTCGCCGGACAGCTAGCCAGTAGAACGCCCAGCTAGCCACCCCCAAGTTGAGCCAGCAGAGCTCCTCCTCGCACAGCTAGCTGGCTAGCCAGCTAGCTAGCTAGCTAGCTGGTCAGCTAGCTAGCCAGCTAGTTCGCTAGCTAGCTAGCCATT
>NW_013543372.1:693-1369 GCF_000499545.2 Eimeria tenella | reverse complement strand
TGCTCCCGCTGTTGCACTTGCTGCTACATCTGCTCTTGCTGCCGCATTTGCTGCTGGTGTTCGATCTGCTGCTGCTGTTTACGTTGATGGTGCTGCTGCAGCTGCTTCTCGACGGCGTTCTGCTTCAAAAGAAAAGCAGCAGCAGCAGCAGCAGCAGCAAGGCGATGCTGCATCTTCTCACCATCGTGAGCAGAGGCATAGGGACCGGAAACCGCCTGAAAAAGGGGTGAGCGCTTTGCTGCTGCTGCAGTTGCTGCTGGTGTTGCTGCTGCTGCTCTTGCTGCTAGTGCTGCTGCTGTTGCATCTTCTGCTGCCGCTGCTTCTGCTGCTGCAGCTCCTGGCTGCCCTTTCAAGTCCTAGTTGGGGTGCAACTGAGCAACTAAACGCGTCAACGTGACTGCTGCCGCTGCTGCTGCTTGCGATGCATCTGCTGCTGCTGCTGCTGCTGCTGCTGCTTAGAACGCCCCTGGGCGCACTTCGTCGAAGAGCCAAAAGGCCCACCAAAGAGACGAACGAATTCTCCTCTCAGGTATAGAGACGCCTTCGTTTGGTGCGCGTTCGTAGCAGCAGCAGCAGCAACAGCAACAGCAGCAGCAGCAGCAACAACAGTGGCAGACGCTGCAGCTTTAGACGCGCGGCCGCCTCTTGTACAAGCCGCACAAGCGGGTTTCCGTTG
>NW_013543372.1:0-618 GCF_000499545.2 Eimeria tenella | reverse complement strand
GCGGCGGGTGCTGCTGCTGCTGCTGCTGCTGCTGCTGCTGCTGCTGCTGCTGCTGCTACTGTTTAGAAGCAGCATGGACGGGCCGCTGACCGGCAAATCTGCTGAATGTGAGCCCCACCAGGTTCTCAGGGTGCCCCAAACCCTAAACCCTAAACCCTGAACACTGGGGTGCAGCTGTGAGTCAATAAATAAAAATTGCATGCATGCATGCACACAATTGCATGCATGCGTGCATGCATGCATGCATTTATGCCTGCATGCATGCATTCATGCATTTATGTTTGCATGCATGCATGCATGCATGCATGCAACTGAAGCTTTAAATGAAACCCCAGGGGCCTCAGCGCCCCAAAACTAAGAGAGCCACAAGCCTGCTTGATGCTGGCTAGCCAGCTAGCCATTAGCTAGCTAGGGACTAGCCACGGCTAGCTATAGCTAGCTAGCGGCTAGCTGCAGCTAGCCACAGGTAGCTAGCGACTAGCTGCAACTAGCTATAGCTAGCTAGCGGCTAGCTGCAGCTAGCCACAGGTGGCTAGGGACTAGCTACAGCCAGCCATAGCTAGCTAGAGGCTAACTGCAGCGAGCTACAGCTAGCTGCAGCTAGGTGTGGCTCCCCGC
>NW_013543371.1:3993-8891 GCF_000499545.2 Eimeria tenella | reverse complement strand
TGCTGTTGCTGCTGGTGCTGTTGCTGCTGCTGCTGTTGCTGCTGCTGCTGCTGCTGCTACCTGTATCTCAAAGAAACTCTTTCGCCTTGTCTCTTGCGCCGCTTTCTTTGGGCCAGCCGATTCCTTTTGTTCATGAACTAAACGCAAACCCTAAACCCTAAACCCTAAACCCTAAACCCCAAACCCTAAACCCTAAACCCTAAACCCTAGCAGCTCCCCGTGACTCCCCCGAATGAAGTTACCTCCAGTTGCGGCTGCTCTTGTGCGCCTTCCTGCTGCGCGGTGCCAGCAGCAGGAGGCGTTGCTGCTGCTGCTGCTGCTGCAGCTGCTGCTGGTGGTTTTGTGTTTGGTATTCTGACAATAAAAGGTGCTGCTGATAATCCCCTTGCATAGCTGAGGAGGCTCGAGACTGTTTCTGCTGCTGCTGCTGCTGCTGCTTCCTCTTCTGCTGTTGCTGCTGCTGTTGCAGGCAGACGCCCAAAGTATGCAGCGCTGCGCTGCCGGTAGTGTTGCAGCAAAGCCAGACCTGCAGCATGAGAGGCAGCAGCAGCAGCTGCTGCTGCTGCTGATGCTGCTGCTGCTGCAGCTGGTGGTACAGCTGGTGCTGCTGCTGGTGCAGCAGTTCCTGTTGCAGCAGCAACTGCTGGCTCATCAGAGCCTCCTGCTGCGCTCGCTGCTGCTGGAGTTTCCGCTCTTGCCGCCGGTGCTGCTGCTTCTGCTGCTGCTGCTAATGTCGTGGCAGGGGCTCCAGCCTGTCCCAGCCGCTGCTGCTGCTGCTGCTGCAGCTGCTGCTGCCGCCGCTGGCTCTGACGCCTAGGCCAAAAGCTGGGATAGCGGCTGCTGAAGGCCAGCAGCCTGCTGCTGCTGTTGCTGCTGCCGCCTGTTGCTGCTGCTGCACCTATGCGGCCTGAAGCCGCAGCAGCAAGACGCCTACCAAGTGCTGCTGCAGCAAATGCCAATGACCTCGAAGGTGCCATTGCTTTTGTCGCCGCCGTCCGCTGCTGCTGCTGCTGCTGCTGCTGTTGCTGCTGCTGCTGCTGCTTGGGTTGCAGCTCACCTATGGCTGTTGCTGCTCTGAGTGCTTTTGTTGTCGCTTAAGCTTGTGTGCATGTCTCGCTGCTGCTGTCGCTGCTGCTCCTGCTATGCTGCTGCTGCTGTGACTCTCGATGCTGCTGCTGCCTTGCAGCAGCAGCGGGGTCAGCGCGACAGTTTCTGCTGCAGCCTTTCACCTATGTCACAATATGCTTCATGTGCTGCTGCTGCTGCTGCTAGAGCTGCAGAGTCAGCTGCTGCAAGTTGGTCGCTCCCCAAGTTCGCCAGGCTGAAGCAGCAAGGACCCAGCAGGTGCTGCTGCTGCGGCTGCTGCTGCTGCTAATCGTGTTGTAGTCGATGACCTAAGCGTTTTGAATAAATCGGCACTAAATATTGTTGGCTTGCAGCAGCAGCAGCAGCTGCTGCTGCTGCTGCAGCATCAGCTACGAAAGTCGAAGTCAGCCCCAAAGAGCGACCCCACCAGTTGGCCTCGAGTGTGATGCTGCTGCTGCTGCTGCTCAGCAGCGGCGAAGCAGCAGAAATTTATAGCGGTTTCAGCTTCGCTGCGACTATGTGCTGCTGCTGCTGAGGGCTGCTGCTGCTTTTCTCTAAAGACAGCAGCAGCAGCAGCAGCAGCGGCGCATGTGCTGCCTCACCAGCAAATGCACACAGCAGCCGGAGCAACAACAACAGCAGCAGCAGCAGCAGTTGCTGCTGCTGCTGCTGTTATGCAGGATTTAGGGTGCTGGCGAGCAGAAGCCGCTACACCGGAGGCAGCAGCCCTGAGCATCAGCCAGCTTGCTGCAGCAGGCCTTCAGCAGCAGCAGCAGCAGCAGCAGCAGTATCAGCTGGAGGAAACATAAGTGGCGGCTTGCGGGATACCAGCAGCAACTGCATAGGGGAGAGCAACAGCAGCAGCAGACGCAGTAGCAGCAGCAACTGCAGCAATAGCAGCAGCAACGGCAACTGGAATAGCAACCACGGCAGCAGCAACGCTATGCGCAACAACAGCTGCAGCAGTGCCGGCAGCAGCAGCAGCAGCAGCAGCACAATCGGCTGGAGCAGGAGCTAGACAATGCATGCGTCGGTTCCCCAAGGGTCGCTGCAGGCAGCAGCAGCAGCAGCTGCTGCTGCTGCTGCAGACGAACAGCGTTTCAGTCAGCAATCGCGGCAGATGCTGCTGCAGCAACACTACCAGCGGGTGCAGCAGCAGCAGCAGCAACAGCTGTCAGTGGACTTCCCATTCTGTCCTTTGCTGCCAGACCCTCTAGACCCGTCGAGAGACCCCTGCTGCAGCAGCAGCAGCAGCAGCAAGGGAAGAAACAGCAGCACATGCAAAGTCGCGGCCCCGCCAAGTCTGCTGCTGGAAGCACGTGCACTATCTGCGCAGCAGCAGCAGCAGCAGCAGCTCGACAGCAGAGCAGATGCATTGCTGCTGTTGGCCCAGGTTGAACAGCTGCAGCAACAGCAGCAGCAGCAGCAGCTGCAGCAGGCACAGGCACAGCAGCATCTGCTTCTACTGCAGTCACAGGCGCAGCAGCTAGTACAGCAGTTGCTGCAGCACGAGACTGAGCAGCAGCAAGACGCGCTGCTGCTGCAGCAGATTGAAGCAGCAGCAACAGCCAACGGGACTTGTGGGGAGTGGCTGCAGGAAACCCTTTCACTGTGCTGCTGTCAAGATGCAGCTGCTGCAGATATGCTGCTGCTGTTGGGGGCCCCGGACCCACAGCAACAGCAGCAGCAGCAGCAGCAGCTGCAGCAGCAGCACTTCTTCTACTCACCTTGCGTGCAGCGTGTGCTGGAGCAACAGCAGCAGCAGCTGCAGCAGCAGCAGCAGAAGTCGCTTCTGCGTTTCTCAATTAAAGAAGCTCCACCGAATTCCGTCGCTTCCCCAGCAGCAGCACCAGCGACAGCAGCCGCTGCAGCAGCAGCAGCAGGAGCTCCAGAGCCCCTGAAAGAACTGCAGCAGCTTCGTTCACTTGCATGCGGCAAGCCTTTGTTGAGCAGCAGCAGCAGCAACAGCAGCAGCAGCAACAGCAGCAGCAGCAACAGCAGCAGCAGCAACAGCAGCAGCAGCAACAGCAGCAGCAGCAGCAGCAGCAGTGTGTGGTTCACAGCTTCACTATGGCGGCTGCATGCCTTAGGGAGACACCAGGATTTGCTGCTGCTGCTGGAGCGGTACTCGCAGCAATGTGCAGCAGACCCGCAGTTGCTGCTGCTGAAGGCGCATACTCTGGTGAGCAACAGCAGCAGATGCTGCTGCTGCTGCTGCTGTTGCTGCTGCTATCCTAGACCAGTCAACGACGCCTGCTGCTGGCGTGTCTGCCGTGGGGGCTGCTGCTGCTGCTGTTGATGGTGTCGCTGCTGCTGCTGCTCTCGCTGCTCTCATTTTTAAATGGCCAGCTGCTGCTGCTGCTGCTGCTGCTGTTGCTGCTGCTGCAGGTGCATCTGCAGAGGCACAAAGACGCCGCAGAGCTTCTGCTCTGTAACGCGACACCAACAGGCGTGGTGGTGAGTGCTTAGGGTTTAGGGTTTAGGGTTTAGGGTTTAGGGCTAAGGATTCAGGGTTCGTCCCGCTCGCGACCTTGCTGCTGCTGCTGCAGGTGCTTACCTGGCAGCAGTTGCTGCTCGCCAGGGTGTATAGACAGTGCAAGTTCACGCAGCTCTGCATTGAGGCTTTTCGGAGCTGCTGCAGCAGCAGCAGCAGCGGCAGCGGCAGCGTGACAGCTGCTGCCTTTGCTGCAGCAACTGAACTTGTGGGTACCTACCTCTTGTCTCCTGAGGAAGGTAGGTCTGCTGCTGCGGTTGCTGCTTCAGCTGCTGATGCTGCTGCAGCTACAGATGCTGCTGCAGATGCTGCTGTAGCTGCAGATGCTGCTGCAGCTGCTGCTGCTATTGTCATGCCGCGAAGCTTCCCAGGTGCTGGTTTGCTGCTGCTGCTGCTGCTGCTGCTGCAGAGCTGAACATTCTCACCGCTGTAAGCGGGTCACGGAAGGATCTGCCCTACAGGTGCTGCAAACCCTAAACCCTAAACCCTAAAAAGAGAACCCTTTCTTTAAGTCCTACAGTCGAGCGTTAAGTCTTGACCCTAAATGTGGCAGTTGGGAAGAGCTGTTCAGCAGCAGCAGCAGCAGCAGCTGCTGCAGCAGAAGCTGCAGCAGCAGCAGCAGGAACGGCGCCTCGTTTCGGCTTAGCTGTCTGCAGGTGGCTGCTGCTGCGTCGTGCCGAATTGAATCCCTGCAGCAGCAATCAGCTGCCGCTTTCTCAAAAGAATGTAAGCAGCAGCAGCAGCAGAAGCAGCAGCAGCAGCAGCAGCAGCAGCAGCAACACCAGCACCAGCAGCAGCAGTGGCACCGGCAGACCTCGTGCAGCAGGTGCTGCTGCGGTTATCCTTGCAGTGCCCACGCAGAAACGACACAAAACCGTGACGACCTGCTTTTGCTGCTGTTGCTGCTGTTGCTTGTGCTGCTGCTGCTGCTGCAGGTCGCTGGCGCCGTCTCAGTGCTGCTGCAGCAGCAGCCACCTCCGGCTTACCGCTGTTGTGGATTTGCTTCCTCAAGGTATTGCAAGCAGCAGCACCAGCAACTGCAGCAGCAGCAGCAACAGCAACAGCAGCAACAGCAGCAGTAGCAGCAGCTTTTGGCGCAAAACAGACCTGCCAAAACTTAGCCGAACGCTGAGGGCTGCATGCGGAGGCCTACGGCCTAGGGCGTAGGTAGGGTTTAGGGTTTAGGGTTTAGGGTTTAGGGTTTGTGGTTTTTCAGCTTCAACGTGAGGAGTGTTGCGCGGCGCGCGCTGGTTGCTGGGAGGCCTGAGGAGGCGCTGGGCATTTGCAACCTGTAAACCCTAAACCCTAAACCCTAAAC
>NW_013543371.1:0-3893 GCF_000499545.2 Eimeria tenella | reverse complement strand
AAACCCTAAACCCTAAACCCTAAACTCTAATCCCAGTGTAGGCTGAGTCTCCACAAACCCCAGGGGCCAAACCCTCGGGGATTCCGAGCTTGGCGCCTGCGGCCCAGATGCTTTGCTGGATGCTCGTTTGAGGGTTTAGGGTTTAGGGTTTAGGGTTTAGGGTTTGTGCAGCCTTCTTAACGGAGACCCGTTTGACCCGGAGGCGATTCGCATCGCATGCAATGCAACGCTCTCTGCGCGTGAGCTGCTGCTGCCATATCTGCTGTTGCTGCTGCTGCTGCTGCTGCTGCTGGCCATTGTTTGCTGGATAACGTGGTAGCTCGTGCTGCTGCTGCCCACTCTGTTGCTGCGTATCTGCTGTTGCTGCTGCGGCTGCTGCAGCACGGGACAATAGACTTCATACAGCTGCTGCTGCTCTCGCAGGCTGAAGGTAGACGGAGCTGCAGCCAAATTGCTGCCTTGGAGTGCTTGATGGTTAGCTATTGCTGCTGCTGCTGCTGCTGCTGCTGGCCATTGTTTGCTGGATAACGTGGTAGCTCGTGCTGCTGCTGCCCACTCTGTTGCTGCGTATCTGCTGTTGCTGCTGCGGCTGCTGCAGCACGGGACAATAGACTTCATATTTGGGGAGTTTAGTGCTGCAGCTAAGTCTACTTCGTAAGGCAAGCGCAGCAGCAGCAGCAGCAGCAGCAGCGGTGTTGTGAACAGCAGCAGGAGAAGGGTCAGCTGCTGCTGCGCTGCTGCTGCTGCGCTGCTGCTGCTTGTGCTGCAGTCGGGAGATTCGAGAGGGCAGCGAGTCTTTGGAGCTGCTGCTGCTGTATGCTGCAGCAGCAGAAAGAGAGTTGGAGCAGCTGCAAGTACAGGGAGGGAATCCTGCTGTTACAACCCTAGAGGTGCTGTATCCGTGGTAGGCGGGCTGCTGCTGCAGCTGCTGCTGCTGCTGCTGCTGCTGCAGTTACGGAGAAGGCCGCTCAGATCGCCGTTTCGTTGCGTGGGCACCTCGCTGCTGCTGCTGCTGCTGCTGCTGTGCAGCTGCAGCGACGTTTTGCTGCTAGCCGCTCGGGCCTACATGGAGGAGCGACGCAAAAGCAGCTCTGAGCTGCAGCAGCGGGAGTCCGGAGCAGCTGCTGCAATGTACATACACCGGGCTTTGTAAGCAGACCCGCCATGTTCCGCTGCTGCTGCTGCTGCTGCTGCTGCACTTGGGTGGCGGTTGGTCTGGTGTGCTGCTGCTGGTCTAAATGCTGCTGCTGCGGGCATCATGGAAGCGCAGCTGCTGCTGCGGCTGTTGAGGACAGCGCGTCTGCTGCTGCTGCTGCCGTTGCTGCTGTGCTGCTGCTGCTGCAGGGAGCTACGTCCAGGCTGCCCGCTGCTGCTAAACGAGTTGGGGGCAGTGGCGGCGGAAGCAAAGGAGTCCGTATCCGCGTTGCTGCTGCTGCTGCTGCTGCTGCTGCTGCGGTTGCGCAGATTCAGCCGATTTGCTGCTGCCGTAGGATGTGCCCTGCTGCTTTCTCTAGCTTGAAGTGCGCTGCGCATGTATGTACTTTAATTTTGCTGCTGCTGCTGCTGCTGCCGTTTCAGCTTCAGGGGCGCGTTGCATTGGCTGGAGAAGGCGGTGTCTGCTGCTGCTGCTGCTGCTGCTGCTGCTGCTGCACCCGGCGACTGCCCAGAGCTGCCGCACTACTTGAGCAACCTGGCAGTCTGCCGGCTGCGGGCGGGCTGCCAGGAAGCTGCTGCTGCTGCTGCTGCTGCTGCGCTGCAAGCAGCAACAAAGCTGGCGCTGCTCGCGGCCTGCCCTGTGGCGCCCGGCGGCGCTGCAGCTGCCTACGATTCGCTGTACGAGCTGCAGCAGCTGCGCTGCAGCAGCAGCAGCAGCAGCAGGATGGGGTCTGCTGCTGCTGTTGCTGACGCCGCTGCAGCCGCTGCCACCGGCAGCAGCCTGCGGCACTGCTTTGCTGCTGCAGATGCTGCTGTGCTGCTTGCTGCTGCTACAGCCTATACTGTCCTAGGCGCAGTAAATCTGCAGAGTGGCAGAAGCGAAGCTGCAGTTACTCCCTTCGCCAACGTACGTGCTGCTGCTGCTGCTGCCGTTGCTGCTGTTCTGCATGCTGCTGTTATGGTTGCTGCTGCGGGCCTGCGCGGCGCCTGAATGTTCGGTGCATTTGCTTCACCTGTGCAGCAGCAGCTGCTGCTGCACAGGTGAACCGTGCTGCAGTGCCACCCGTTGGAGCGTCGCTTAACTGTGGTTTGCACTTGCTGCTGCTGCTGCTGCTACTGCAGGCAGCAAGCCTGACTCTGGCGTATGAGTCTCGGATCAGCAGCCGCAGCAGGAATGGGCTACGTCGATTTCAGGCAGCAGCAGCAGCAGCAGCAACTGAAACACCGACGCAGCAGCAAAGCTTGCGGGTGCGCCTGCTGGAACGCCTCCACACGCTGTCGATGGAAGCAACAGCAGCAGCAGCAGAGCCAGCAGCAGCAGCAGCAATAACAGCAGCAGAAAGCAAGATCATCCTGGGTGGCCCCCTCACAAGGCCCCCGCCTCGGGCATGGCTAGAGCAGCAGCAACGGCCGCTGCTGCTGCGGCAGCTGCTGGAGCAGCAGCAGCAGCAGCACCAGTCAGAGCAGCAGGCCCAAGAACTCGAGCAGCAGCTGCTGCAGCGCCAGAGGCATCTGCAGCAAAGGCTGCAGCAGCTCAGTGAAGAGGAGACAACTGAGTGGCTAGCGCTGGTGCAGCTGCAGCAGCAGCAAGCGAGAGACAAACTAGCTGTGCTGGCAGCAGCGCTAAGCAGCAGCAGCAGCAGCAACAGCAAACGAAGCAGAGCAGACGAATTTAAAAGTCATTGAGGGCTGAGCGCGTCATTCGAGTTGCAGCAGCAGCAGAAGTTGCTGCAGCTGCTGCAAAAGCAGCAGCAGCAGCGGCTGCTGTTGTTTCAAAGGAAAGCACTCTGCTCTGCAGCAGCACAGCAGCAGCTGCTACCTGCTGCAGCAGCAACATCGGCAGCACCTGCTGCTGCCCAGCGCGAACACAGCCATCGCGGCAGCAGCCGCAGCGGCTCCTGCGGCTTTTGCTGCTGCTTTAGCAGCAGCAGGAGCTGCCGCTGCTGCTGCTGCTACGCCTTATACTGCAGCTGCCTGCATCGCCCGGCTTTCTGCCTCTGCGTAATCCTTTGGGTCGACTTTGCGCAGCGTGACGATTCTGCATGCAAAAGGAAGCAAAAGAGGACCCCAGGCGAGCTGCAGCAGCAGCAGCAGCAGCTGCTGCTGCTGCAGCAGCAGCAGCAAGGCGAGCGTGTAGCCCAGCCCGGGGCAAGACTTACGGCTGCAGAGCCTCTGCAACAGCAGTCAGTGCTGCTTCTGCCGCAGCAATTGCTGCTTCGCTGCTGCGGCGTGCATGCAGCTCGACGAGCCAGCAGCTGTTGTCGCCCCACAGCGGCCGCTGGTGGGCCCGGTCCTGCAGCAGCAGCAGCAGCACGAGCAGCAGCAGCAGCAGCAGCTGCACTTGCCGTGCTTGCAGCAGGCAAAAACGCGAGAAGAAGCAGGCAGCAGCGGCAGCAAGCGCAGCACGGGTCCCGACAGCAGCCGCAGCAGCACCGACACCAGCAGCAGCAGCAACAGCAGCAGCAGCAGCAGCGCACGAGGAAGTGCTGCTGCAGCAGCAGCACAACGTGTCTGCCTGTCTTTGGCTTGAAGTGGAAAACGTCGGCCTTCACGTGGACAGAGCCGACCCGCCTAAAAGCCCAGAAGCAAAATAAATAAATAAATAAATAAATAAATAAAATAATTAAATTAAATAAATAAAGTAATTAAATTATTAAAATGAATAAATAAGTGGTTTTATTTGTTTTGTTCACGCAAATTCGCCTTCAGTGCATGCGCAGGCAAAAGAATTAACGAAA
>NW_013543370.1:1158-2010 GCF_000499545.2 Eimeria tenella | reverse complement strand
GCCCCCCCCGCTGCTGCAACAGCTGCTGCTGCTGCTGCTGCTGCTTCTCAGGGGCAACGACAGCAGTATCTCTTCCAGTTTTTTCTCTTTACTTTTCTCCGAGTTTGGGCTTTTGCTGCGGCGAGGTGTACGTACAGCAGCAGCAAATGAAAGTTGCTGCTTGCCTGACAGCTGAGGGCGCCAGGACCTACGTGGAGGCTGCCCTTGCTGCAGCAGGCTTCAGCAGCAGCAGCAGCAGCAGCAGCAGCAGCAGCAGGAGGGCCGAGGTGTACGTACACCTCATCGACAGAAACAACGCTCGACAAAACGCCCTGGAGGCCGCCAGAAGTTTCCTCCCAGGGCTCAGCATCAAAACCATCAGAGTGCAAACCCTAAACCCTAAACCCTAAACCCTAAACCCTAAATGCGAGACTGCGGGGTTCGCTGAGCCGCTCCAGCTTCCCCCAGTGCCGCGAATCTCTTTGCCCAAGTGCAAACAGACAAATGAACAAATAAATAAATAATGAATAAATAAATAAATAAATAAATAAATAAAAATAACAATAAATCATTTATTTATTTCTTTTGCTGCTGCAGACTGGCCCCTCCCCAGCAGCATTTCACAAAGCTGTCATAAGAGAAGTAGCAGCAGCTTTGGACCTAAACCCTCTAAACTTCAAAATCTTCGAAAACTATTCCCAATTCAGGGGCCCCCTAGGGGCCCCCCTCGGGGCCCCCCTGGGGGCCCCCCTAGGGGCCCCCCTAGGGGCCCCCCTGGGCGCCCTCTCTGGGTCTTCCCCAATAGGGGCCCCCCTGAAGGAGGCCCCCTCCGAGGGGGCCCCCCCAGAGGGGGGCCCCCCCATAGGGGCCCCC
>NW_013543370.1:0-1102 GCF_000499545.2 Eimeria tenella | reverse complement strand
CGGGGGGGGGGGGGGCCCCTTTGGGGGCCCCCCAGTGGGCCCCACACCCTGTGGGTATTTCTTGTGGGTCTCAGTTGGGGCTTTTGAGCAGTTTGGCTCTTCACTCGAATTCTGTTTTATCTCTTTCGGGGTTTTGTGTGCCTCCGCTGCACCAGGCCATTTTGCCCAGGGAGGCCCCTGCTGCTGCAGCACGGTCTGCTGCTGCTGCTGCTGCTGGTTTGCTGCGGGTGTTGCTGTTTGGCTGCGGCTGCTGCTTCGCTGCGCTGTTTTGCTGCGCCTGCTGCTGTTTTGCTGCTGGTGGTGTTTTGCTGCTGCTGTTGTTTTGCTGCTGCTGCTGCTAGGGGGAGAGGGGATGTAGATGGGATAGCTGCTTCCTGCTGCTGCTGCTGCTGCTGCGGGTGTCCGTAGATTCATGCAGCGCCTGCTGCTGCTGCCGCCTCCGCCAGCTGCAGCAGACGCAATGCAGCAGCTGCTGCGGCAGCTGATGCTGCTGAAATTAGCACCAGCAGCAGCAACGCCACCAGCAGCAGCAGAAGCAGCAGCAGCAACTGATGAGGAGCCTCACAGCCCAGGCGATCAGCCAACAGCACAGCTGCAGCAGCAGCAGCAGCAACAGGAGCAGCAGCAGCAACAGCAGCTGCTGCTGCCTTCTGTGAAAATACCGCATATGGGGAAGGTCGTGCAGCTAATATCTACTCGGAAGGTTAGCAAACCCTAAACCCTAAAACCTAAACCCTAAAACGTAAACCCTAAACCCTTATTTTTCTGTCTGAAGGCATGAGCCTGTCTTTTTGCTCATCTTTACTCCTCCCTAGGGTTTAGGGCTTAGGGTTTAGGGTTTGAGGCATGTTGTTAAGAGCTGAAGGTTGAATGCCTACAGCGTCATGCAACCACCTCTAGGGTTTAGGGTTTAGGGTTCGGGATATAGGGTTTGGGGATTAGGGTTTAGGGTTTAGGGTTTAGGGTTTAGGGTTTGGGCGCAGGCGAACCGCCTTATGCTAGCAGACCTGCTGAGTCTGCTGCAGCCGGCGCTGCACTGCCTGGAGTCTTATCCGCAGCAGCTGCTGCAGCCGCTGCTGCTGCTGCTGCAGCAGCAGACGCA
>NW_013543369.1:5099-7935 GCF_000499545.2 Eimeria tenella | reverse complement strand
CTGCTGCTGCTGCTGCTGCTGCTGCTGCCGCTGCTGCTGCTGCTGCTGCGTTTCAGGAGCGTTTGACGCTGCACGTGCGGCAGTGCCAGCGGCACGTGCGGGTGCACGTGCTGCGGCAGGGAGTTGTGGGGACAGAAGTTGTCGGGGAAGCAGCAATTCGAGTGAAAGCAGATTTAATTGATTTGGGATTTCCCAAAAGACAAAGTTACGCACTCCTGCACGAGGGCAAGGTCGCATGCAAAGCCATCGTGAGGCGCCCACGCAGCAGCAGCAGCAGCAGCACTGCAGCAGCAGCAGCAACAGCACAGCAGCAGCAGCAGCAGCAGCAGCAGCAGCAGCAGCAGCAGCAGCACAGCAGCAGCAGCAGTAGCAGTAGCAGCGGAGAAGGCGCCACTGCACGGAGACAGTCTGCTCCGATGGGGAGGGGCCGCTTCTGCTGGGGCGGCACGGGTGTAGAGTTTAGCGTCTGGGCGTTTAGGGTTTAGGGTTTAGGGTTTAGGGTTTAGGGTTTAGGGCTAATATTCAGTGCAGAGAGTTGAGTGTTTCGGGTTTATGCGGGGCAGCCTCCGTGTGCGTGGATTGGCGTTCCGCGTCCCGAAGCCCGCGTGCAGGTGCGAGCAGCGCACTTCGGGTTTAGGGTTTAGGGTTTAGGGTTTAGGGTTTAGGGTTTGCGCGCAGCTCTCGTTTCACCGGCTGGACACTTCGCACGTGAGTCTGGGGGAGTTCCAGATGTCGCCGCTGATCCACCAGGCGCTGCTGCATGCGCAGTACGAGGCGGAGAGTCGCGGAGAACACTTGAAGTTGGATATTGCAAACATGAGTGAACTTCAAAGACTTCGTTTTTTCGCCAAAGTCCTCGAGGGGCCCCTCAAGCTCATGACCGGCCTGGGGGCCTCCTGGGCCCCCCTCTACTTCAAAGCCACCGAACGCCGCAGCGGCAAGTGGGAGTGGCAGTACTGGAACTCCAAGGAGGAGTGCCTCGTGAGCCCTTGCATGCATGCATGCATGCATGCGTGCATGCATGCGTGCATGCATGCATGCGTGCATGCGTGCGTGCGTGGGTGCATCTGTGCCTGCTGCTGTTGCTCCTACTGCTCCTACTGCTCCTACTGCTCCTACTGCTCCTACTGCTCGTACTCCTGCTGCTGCTGCTGCTGTGCTGCTGCTGCAATTGCTGCTGCTGCTGCTGGTGTATTGCTGCAATTGCTGCTGCTGCTGCTGCTGCTGCTGCTGTTGCTGGTGTATCGCTGCAGTTGCTGCTGCTGCTGCTGCTGGTGGTGCAGTTGCTGCTGCTGCTGCTGCTGCTGGTGCAGGCCGGGGAGAAGAAGAAGGGGGGCTATTCGTTTTTGGCGATAAGTCTGGTGCTGCCGGACAAGTACGACCGAAACACTTTTTACGTGAGGTACCACAACCAGCAAGGAGTTCAAGATTTGTTTTTCCGGAGAGTGGACCGGGACCGGAACTTGTGGTCCAATGGTCTTTACGAGTTCATTGAAAAGCTGCGGGAGTATTTGGAGAAGTCCCCGGAGCTGCCGGCAGCAGAGGCGTACTTGGAGAAGAAGCGGCAGCTGGAGGCCGGCAGCAGCGGCGAGAAGCAGCGCAGCAGCAGCAGCAAGGCGGGGCGCGCAGCCCGCAGCAGCAGCAGCAGCAGCAGAAGCAAAACGCAAGACCTCTCCGACATCAAACGCATCGCCAGCCCCAGACAAACAGCAGCAACTGAACAGGAGAGGCCTCGAGTTGCTGCTCTTAAACGCAGAATGGTTGAGGGCCTAATGGCGGAGTCTTTCACGGATGACAGCAACGACGAAGACCCCGACTCGCCCCCTGCAGCAGCAGCAGCAGCAGCAGCAGCAGCAGCAGCGGCAGCGGGGGAGGGGGGCGCAGCAGCGCAGGACACCGCCGCCACACCCACGCTCAACGAACAGCCAACCAAAAGCTTCAGCTCCCAAGACTGAGCAGCCGCAAGCTGCAGCAAACAGCAAAACGCACCGCAGCAGCAGCAGCAGCAGCAGCAGCAGCGGAGTTTGCTGCACGTATGTGGGCGCTGGCGCAGCTGCTGCTGAGAGGGCCTTTTTAGATGGGGGAGTTTGTGCCCAAAGAGCTAGCAATTAGGAAATAAATGCATGCGCGACTAATTAATGAATGATTATAAATGTTACATTTAAATAAATATAATCCAAAAAAGAAGTTGTGTCTTCATTCTCCAAACTCCGCCTTTCGTCTAGACTGCAAGTGGACGCTGGGGTGTACGTGCACCCCACTGAGCGCATGCAACAGCGGCCTGCAGGCTCAGGTGTACAGACACTGGGAGGGTCTTTCTGGGATTAGCAGTTTCCTTTCTAGTTAATTAAAGCGGCTCTGAGATGATATATATATATATATATCGTGCGTACAGATGTATATATATATATTTTATTCAAGCAAATATATTTATTTATATATATTTTATTTAAATAAATATATTTATTCATTTATGTATGCATGCATTTGGGGCTGGCTGTACAGACACAAGCGCATGCGCTATCGCCCCTTCATTTGTGCATTTTCAAGTGTACGTACACTCGCCCTTCAGCTGCAAATCCAGACTTGAGCCTCAAGGCTTAAATAAATATGCATGCGAAACAATGCATGCAACTTGCATGCATGGATTCGCATGCATATTTATTTAAGCCTTGAGGCTCAAGGCTGGATGTGCAGCTGAAGGGCGAGTGTACGTACACTTGAAAATGCACAAATGAAGGGGCGATAGCGCATGCGCTTGTGTCTGTACAGCCAGCCCCAAATGCATGCAGGGTACCGAGCTCGAATTCACTGGGCGTCAATTTAATGGCCGGCT
>NW_013543369.1:0-4999 GCF_000499545.2 Eimeria tenella | reverse complement strand
CTCAAATAGCAAGCATGCAACTTGCATGCATGCATAAGCCGCTAGCACTAGCCTTTGTGCGTATATATATCTTCTTGCGCATGCAGCCCCACCAAGTGTGCCATTTGTCCTTAAACCCGTTCAAACCCCAAACCCTAAACCCCTAAGTAGGGTTTATTTCCGGGGTGAGAGTGTTTGCTGCATGCAAAGGGTTTAATTGATGCAAAAAAACATTTGCCGTTTGCTGCTGCTGCTGCACTTGCTACTGTGGGGCCCCGCCAGGAGCACACGCCGGGTGTATGTACAGCTCAAACAAAGCCCCGGCCCTAGACCCTGCTGCTCTTCGGCTTTTCTTTTTCTTCATTTTTGTTTAGAGCTTTTTATTAATTATTCACTTTGCATTCCTAGATGCAAAGTGCAAACGCGAACATCCGCCTAGCTAGGGTTTAGAGTTAAGGGTTTAGGGTTTGCAGTTTAAGGTTTAGGGTTTAGGGTTTAGGGTTTAGGGTTTAGGGTTTAGGGTTTAGGGCTTGGGGTTTAGGGTTTTGGGTTTAGGGTTTGTTGTTTGGGTATGTGGCTCGCCTCGCGCAGCGGCGGTGTATATACAGCTCAGCGCAAGCTACAGCTGCAGTGTCTGTACACCTCAGCGCAGCCAATCGTCTGAAGTCTTTGCTGCTGCAAAAATGCTGCTGCAGCAAAATGGCAGGACTTAAAATGTGTTCATTTATTTTTAATGAGAATTGTTTTATCCTTTGAGGGTTTGGAGTATTTGTTGAGGGGTTGCTGCCAGCTGAGGGTTTAGCGGCGCGCTGGGGTTTAGGGTTTAAGTTTTAGGGTTTGGGAATTAGGGTTTAGGGTCCAGGGTTTAGGGTTTGACTTCCTCTCCACCTTTGACTCGATTTGTTGTGTCTATACTGCTCAATTATCTGCACAGCATAAAAGAGAATATCCGCCAAATTAGGGTTTAGGGTTTAGGGTTCAGAATTTGGACTGCAAGCAGCCTTATGCTGACGCTCCACAGTTCGGACTCGCCGCAGAATTAGAAAGTGCTCTAAACCCTAAACCCTAAACCCTAAACCCTAGTTAGACGGATATGCGTATTGTTTCACTTCGTCTCTTATTTAAAAATGATTTATTTGGTTTTATTTTTTTGTTACAAGTTGTTTCTCCTGCTGAAAATTAATATCATTAATCATTTTTAGTTTTAAAATTACATTTATTTATTTTCCATTTTTTATATTTTGTATTTTTTTTATTATTCGAATTGTTTCTTCAGGTAAATAAACTTGAATTTTGTTTGGTGGACTTCGTGGGGGACAACGAGGTAAAAAGAAGTGTCTTGGCCCACACACTCAACCGGCAAACCCTAAACCCTAAACCCTAAACGCTAAGCCCTAGATTGTGGAGCAGAGCATGTGTATTGAATTAATCTCCTGAGCTATGGAGGGAATTCAACGAAACATAAAAAAGGAAGCGCTGCATATATATCAGAAAATCTAATTTTATTTAAATGATTTAATCCTAATTAATTAGATTAATTAAAAATTAATCAGATTAATTCTAAAAATTAAATTCAAGAAACATTTCTATGGGAGTTCAAGACAAGGCCAATTCAACTCAAATGCAGAAAAAGTCAAGAGGATCCGATCATACTTCAAAATAATGAGGATAAAATGAAATTAATTTATTTTAAATTTAATTTATATTGAAAGCTAGTTATTTCTCTCAATTTTATTTATTTATAATCCGAGCAAAAGCAGATATGCAAGATCTGATCGGGGGCTCCTGCGGGCAGCCGCTGACCACCGCCGACGCTCATCAACTGCTGCGTCCTTGGGGGAAATTCCCTTTTTCTTCGCGAATTTTGAAAAATTAAATGAAATAAATAAAAATAAATAAGCCTGCGAAGTTTATTTAGCCGAGAACTGCGCCAGGGAGGCGCAGAAAGCCGAGCAGCTCGTGGGGCTGTGTTGGGAGCCTCAGCTGCGCGGTGGCCGCAGGGGGCCCTTGTTCTTCGTTTCTAGCGGGTAAAAACTCGAAAATGGGTAAATTAATGGTTTTATTACTCAATTATAAACTTAAACACTTCTAAAAATACCCCAAAGTGGAACTTTCCACCAGCCACGTGGGAGGCGGGTGTACATACACCAGGCTGGGGTGTCTGGTGCTGAATGTGCAGAAGCTGCAATGAGGCTCTGGGCTCTCATTAGTTCAAATCTTTTTCTCCTTTTGACTTTTGCGAATTAATAAAACAGTTTTCCCTTCGGAAGTGTTTTAATCTTTTGTTTTTCCCGCGTTTCCCGCGAGTTCCGCGGGTGTGCCACCCCCCAGCAGCGCTCGGCGCAGCGGCTGCGGCGCTTCCCGGAAAGCTGCGGAATCGCCGCGTCAAATGGATTAAAAATTAATTTCGAATATAAAATTCGAAAAGAAAAGTCGGAGAACTTTGAAATGCGGGACTTGTAGAGCTAGGCGCGGTGCGCACACCAGTGGTCTGGGCTGGGGGGGTGTTGGGATTTTTTGAATTTTCGTTTTTTGGCCATTTTCCGGGCTTTTTGGGATTTTGAAAATGGATTTAAGGGCTCTTGACGATCCCCAGCCCCTCGAGGTCAGTTCTATTGATGATATTCACGTTTTGGCGGGCTGGGAGCACTGGCTGAAGTTGTCTTTTTCGACGCCGGACCTCCACATCACGCGCGGCTGGAGCCTCGTGTCCCGGGCCACGGAGGTCGCCTTCGAGGCCCACGCCCGAGTGAGGACTTCCCCTCAACTGCTTTTTATTTCCGCTTCAAAGCCCCAAATTCGAGTCCAAAAGTCCCCCCTTTTGCATGCATTAATTACGATTCTTGCATGCACTTATTCCCCCTTTATTCCCGCCCCAAAGCCCCAAATTCCGGCTCAGAAGCCGCTCTTTTTGCATGCAAAACGCGCAACTTCCGCTTCCACAGCGCAGCAGCAGCAGCAGCAGCAGCAGCAGTTTAGCTTCTTGGGGGTCTTTTGTGCTGCTGTTTGGGGCCTCAGGCGCTGCGGGGCCCCGTGGTTTACTCTTTCCTGGACGCAGACAGTCTTCCTGAGCCCGAGGCCCTCGAAATGGCATTAAAAGGAAAAAGATTTGCATGCAACTGGACCCAAATTGCTTTTCCCACGGGGGCCCTCGAGGCCCCCAGGGCCTTCGCAGCAAGCCCCGCGGGCTCCTTCCGAGTCCTTCTTTGCAAACTCGCCACCGGCAGCACTTTGCCCCACCACGAGGCCGAAGGCGAGGGTTTAGGGTTTAGGGTTTAGGGTCTAGGGTTTGGGGGTTAGGGTTTGGGGTTTGGGGTTTGGGGTTTAGGGTTCGGGGTTTAATTGGGGTTTAGGGTTTAGGGTTTAGGGCTTGACTTTGGGGTTGGCGTTTGGGGTTGGGGTTTGAGGTTGGGGTTTAGGTTTTAGGGTTTAAGGTTTAAGGTTTAGGGCTTAGGGTTTAGGGTTTAGGGTTTGTTGATATGCAGGGGATTTTTTCACGCGGGAGATTCCTGCGGCTTACTCTTCTTTGGCCCTGGTGGAGTCTTCGCCGGCGACAAATGAGTCAAAGCAAGCCAGTCTTTAATCTTAAATGAATTAGATTCAATTTTTTTATTTTATTTATTTATTTAATATATTTATTTTAATTAATTTATTTTGATTAATTTGTTTTTAATTAATTTCTTCTTTTTGTCCCGTTTTGTTTGATGTCGGACCACCCGCGCTGAGGTGTACAGACAGCTGCGCCCCACAAACGCATGCAGCCTGCTGCGGTGTCTGTACAGCCCGTGCATGCACCCGCCTGCCTCCCACACAAACAATATATATATATAAATATATATATATTTATAGATATATTTATAATAAATACATATAAATATATATATGTATATTTATATATAAATTTTCGTTTATTATATCGATATATAAACATATAAAATATAGATATATATATAACATTTTTATAATATATATCCATACTACACACATATAAATACCTATACATAAATCGAAATAAATATGTAACATCTGAAGCAGCAGTTCTCCGTCTCGCTGCTGCAGTGGTCCACTGGTCCCTCTCTCGCGAAACTTGCTCTAAACTTTTTATTTTTGGCTCGTTTTCTCCGCTGCCGCTGGTGCTGCCGCTGCTGCTGCTGCTGCTGCTGCTGCTGCAGGCGTTTGCGGGTGCACTACCGCGTGCGGACCAGTGGTCAGGTGCTTGCTGCTGCAGCCCTCGACTTCGCCTTCGGGGCCGTGCTGCTGCAGGTGCTGCAGCCCCGCTGCGAACTCTGCGGGGCCAAACCCGCGGCGCTCTTTTGCCCCCACGACAAGGCGCACCTTTGCGCGCTGTGCGATCGCCGCCACCACGCGGCTTCTGCGCTTCTCGCCAGGCACAAGAGGCTCCCTGTTTCCCAGGTTCGAGGGTTTTGATGGGGGTTTTGTGGAGGGTTTGCGAGGGTTTTGACGAGGGTTTTGGAGAGGGTTTTGGAGAGGGTTTTGGAGGGTTTGGAGGGGGTTTACGAGGGTTTTGGGAGTTTTGGGAAGGGTTTGAGGGGGGCGGCTTCTGCGCTTCTCGCCAGGCACAAGAGGCTCCCTGTTTCCCAGGTTCGAGGGTTTTGATGGGGGTTTTGTGGAGGGTTTGCGAGGGTTTTGACGAGGGTTTTGGAGAGGGTTTTGGAGAGGGTTTTGGAGGGTTTGGAGGGGGTTTACGAGGGTTTTGGGAGTTTTGGGAAGGGTTTGAGGGGGGCGGCTTCTGCGCTTCTCGCCAGGCACAAGAGGCTCCCTGTTTCCCAGGTTCGAGGGTTTTGATGGGGGTTTTGTGGAGGGTTTGCGAGGGTTTTGACGAGGGTTTTGGAGAGGGTTTTGGAGAGGGTTTTGGAGGGTTTGGAGGGGGTTTACGAGGGTTTTGGGAGTTTTGGGAAGGGTTTGAGGGGGGCGGCTTCTGCGCTTCTCGCCAGGCACAAGAGGCTCCCTTTTCCCAGGTTCGAGGGTTTTGATGGGGGTATGTGGAGGGTTTGCGAGG
>NW_013543368.1:1320-1572 GCF_000499545.2 Eimeria tenella | reverse complement strand
TGCTGCTGCTGCTGCTGCTGCCGTTGCTGCTGCTGCTGCTGCTGCAGGCGTTCCTGAACGGGTGGCCCCACGTTTTTCTTTGCTCCATTCCGGGCGTGGCTTTGCGGCCTGGAGAAATTCTGGTGCATCGCCTGTTTAGCCTGTGGGGCCCGCAGCAGCAGCAGCAGCAGCAGCAGCAAATAGCAGCAGCACGCGCGGCCCTCAGAACCCGACTAGCAGCAGTCCTGGCCTCTCGCTGGCTCCCCGTTCCCC
>NW_013543368.1:0-1274 GCF_000499545.2 Eimeria tenella | reverse complement strand
AGTAGCAGCAGCAGCAGCAGCAGCAGCTGCAGCAGCAGCAGCGGGGTGGCAGCGGAGGATGAGACTGAGAGTAGTGGGGGGCCCCCGGGGGACCCCCCAGATTGCTGCTTCCCAGAGACACAGGGGCCCCCTTTGCTGCTGCCTCAAGACAGGGCCAAAGCTCTGCAGCAAATCTTCAGTCAAAGGGGCCCCCAGAGGTACGACAGATGTGACATTTGTAAGAAAGCCACTTGCAGCACGTGCGCAGCAGCAGCAGCAGCAGCAGCAAGACCAGCAGAGACGGCGGCAGGAGCAGCAGAGGCAGCAGCAGGACCAGCAGAACTAGCAGCAGGAGCAACAGAGACAGCAGCAGCAGCAGGAGCCGCAGGAGCAGCAGCAGACTCTGAAACCGCAGCAGCAGCAACAGGAGCTGCTGCTGCTGCTGCTGCTGCTGCTCCTGCAGGGCAGCAACCCACAGCTTCCTGCCCCCTGCTGCAGTGCGACAGCTGCCTCTTGGGCTTCCACCGCTGCTGCTTGGGGGCCCCCAAGGGGGCCCCCCTCCCCCCCTCAGCTTCTGAGTGGCTCTGCAGCAAATGTGTCTTCATGGGAGAAACAGCAGCAGCACTTGCGGGGCCCCCGGGGCCCCCCCTGGTACCCCATGTCTCTTTGCTGCAGCAGCTCAAGGGCCCCCCATGGGGAGTCCCCCAGGGGCCCCCCAGCGGGGGCCCTCTGGGGGCCCCTGGGGGGCCCCCTGGGGGGCCCCCCAAGGGACCCCGGGGCTGGGGCCCTTTGCTGCCGCTGGAAGCAGCAGCAAGTGCTGCAGCAAATGCTCTTTGCCATGTGCTGCCGTGTAGGATGAGAGGCCCCCAAGAAGCAAACGCAGTAGGCAGCTGGCTGCTGCTGCTGCTGCTGCTGCGGCTGCGGCTAGTCCGGCTCCTGTTGCTGCTTCCTCCGCTATTTCTGTTGCTGCTGCTGCTGCCATTCCCGTTCCTGCTGCTGCTGACGCCGCTGCTGTTCCTGCTATTTCTGCTGTTGCTGCTGCTGCTGTTTCTGGGCACCCTCCTGCTGAAGCTGCTGCCACTGCCCCTGCTTCTTTTCCTGCTGCTTTTGCTGCTGGTCCTCCTGCTGCTGGTCCTGCTGCTGCTGCTGCTGTTGCTGCTCCTTCTGCTGCCTCTTCTGCTCAGGCCTATGCGGGGGCACTTCATGCGTCTGTCTGTTGCCGCTACTGCTGTGGTGGCTTTGAGTTTTGCTGTTGCTGCTGCTGCTGCTGCTGCTGCTGATGCGGCTGCCGCTGC
>NW_013543367.1:265779-268557 GCF_000499545.2 Eimeria tenella | reverse complement strand
GGACAATTCACGGAGTCAGTTGTTGTTGCTGTTGCTGCGGCTGCTGCTGCTGCTGCTGCTTGTGCTGCTGCTGTTGCTGTTGCTGCTGCTGCTGCTGGTGGCCCTGCAGATTTTTCTGTGCTGCTGCTGCTGCTGCTGCGTCAAGCTAGCTGCTGCTGTCTGCTGTCTCTTTAAAGCGCCTTTTTTCGCTGCCTTGATTGTTCCAACTATTGCTGCTGCTGCTGCTATTGCTGCTGCTGCTGCTGCTGCTGCTGCAGCCGAATGTGGGGCGACAGCAGCATGAGTGTCTCCGAAATGGCCCGGGAGGAGAAGTGTCTCTCCAGTGCAGCAAATGAAAGAGAAATGAATCGGAGAATTATCAAAGGTTTGCTTTTTTATTCCATTTATTTTAATTTATTTTAATTTATTTTAATTTATTTTAATTCATTTTAATTTATTTTAATTTATTTTCCATTTCTTTTCATTTCTTTTTGTTCCTTTTTATTGGCCTTTTTTGTTCTATTTGTATTTCTCTTTTATTTCTCTTTTATTTCTTTTATTTGTTTTGTTCTCGTTTCTTTTATTTCTTTTATTTTTATTTCTTTTGTTTTAAATTTTTAATTTCTTTTATTTTCAGTTCTTATATTTTCATTTCTTTTTATTCCTTTTAATTACCCCTTTTATTTCCCTTTATTTCTTTCAATTTCCTTTATTTCATTTTGCCTCCTCTTGTCTCCTTTCCTCTATTTTTAATTTTTAACTTTTTACCTCTTTTTTATTTTAATTTTTTTTTATTTTTGAATTAATTTGTTTGATCTTTTTTCTTTTATTTCTCTTTGTCCTCATTTGTCCTTTCTTATCTTGTGTTTTGTTATTAATTAATTACTTTATTTAGAAGCAAATAAATAAAGAAGGTAAATAGATCAGTAAATAAAATAAATAAATAAATATGAATAAATAAATAAGACAAATAAAAAATAAATAAATACATTGATTTTTTGCCTCAGGACCTGCAGCAGTGGATGCCATCAAGGAGAAAGTTAGAAAACAAAAACAAGAAGAAAGAAGCCTCCGACTCAACCAGGCGCAGTAAACCCTAAACCCTAAACCCTAAACCCTAGTCCCTAAACCCTTAACCCAAAACTCTCTTTAACGCGAATCCCTAGTATCTAAACCCTAGTCTCTAAACCCTAAACCCTAGTCCCTAAACCCTAGTCCCTATCCCTTATTCCTAGCCACCAAACCCTAGACCCCAAACCCCAGCCGCCAAACCCTAAACCCTATACCCTAAACCCTAGACCCTTTTGTGTGCGCTTGTGTGGCTGCAGGCCTCGGTGCTCGTGGTGTATAGACAGCTGGGGCTTCGAACGCATGCGCGGAAACTTTTTAATTTCTTTTTCTCCTTTTGCATTTCTTTGTATTCCTTCAATGCAAAATACAATTGATATAAACCATCTTCTTATTGTTCCAGTTGTGGGTAGTTAATTAATTAATCAATTAACTAATTAATTGACAAATTAATTAACTAATTAATTAACTAATAAATTAATTAGCAATTAATTAATTAAGTAATTAATTAGTTGGTAATTAGTTAATTGGTTTATTTCTTTGTCTTCCTTCAATGCAAAATACAATCGATATATACCATCTCCTTATTGTTCCAATTGTGGGTAGTTAATTAATTAATTAATTAGTTAATTAATTAATTAATTAATCAATTAATTAAATATGGAACTGCGTTTTGCATTTGCATGCGCGCAGCCTCACTGCGGGGCGGTGACGGGGCTGGAAGAAGAAGTGTTTGAGAGTCTTCGGAATTACAAAAAAAGTTTAATTTCTTTTTTTGAAAAAAAAAATTTATCTCCTTTGTTTTTGGAAACTGTTCGCAAACCACCTGTACAGACACCCCAACTCGCAGCAGGACCCCACACCTGCATCCACGTCCTCCCCCTCCCCACAGACAGACTCCCGGAGGCCCGCGTGAGGGTTTAGGGTTTAGGGTTTAGGGTTTGGGGTTTGGGGTTTGGGGTTTGCGGTTTGGGGTGGGGTTCAGGGTTTGGGGTTTAAGGTTTGCGGTTTAGGGTTTGGGGTTTAAGGTTTGGGTTCAGGGTTTAGGGTTTAGGGTTCGGGGGTCAGGGTTTAGGGTTTAGGGTTTAGGGTTTAGGGTTTGCGGCTGCAGACGTACTACAGGAAGGCTTTTGCGGAAAGCGAGGGCTTTTGGCAAAGCCACAAAACTGTAATTGAGGCCAAAGGAAGGGGGGGGGTCCGAGGGACAATTCCCAAGGGTTTTCCTTACATTCACGTGGACTTCTCCCTCGGTAAACCCCAAACCCTAAACCCTAAACCCTAGCACTGGCTCTTAGAGCGTGCGGGAGCCCCGCGGCCGAGGGGCTCAAGCGGCACAGGGGCTGGAATGCAGGCTCGCGGGCCCTGTGGGGCCGAAATTAGGGTTTAGGGTTTAGTGTTTAGGGTTTAGGGTTTAGTGTTTAGGGTTTAGGGTTTGGGGTTTGCAGAGGATGGCCTGGCGCACGTTATCGACGACGGCGAAGAATTCAGCAGCTCTTTTGGCTTGGAGGTCTTTTTAGGGATTTTGGAAAAAGAAAAAACAGAAAGACCCTTCAGAGACATCAGGCAAACCCTAAACCCTAAACCCTAAACCCTAGCGCCCGCTGCAGGCTCTGGTCAGAGCCTGGAGCGCCACACAAACCCTACCTTCAACGCTTTGATAGAAACCATAAACTCTTTTCAGTAAAGCCTCATTTAAACCCTAAACCTTTATTTCATAAACTCTTTTTTAAC
>NW_013543367.1:261943-265679 GCF_000499545.2 Eimeria tenella | reverse complement strand
GCAGCAGCAGCAGCAGCTGCTGCTGCTGCTGCTGGCAAGGGGATGCTGGACTCGCGCAGCCCTTCGTGCTGCTGCTGTTGCTGCTGCTGCTGCTGCATATCTTGCTGCTGCTGCTGCGGCGGCGGCGACGCTGGCACATCGGACGAGGAGCTCCAGCCGCTCCGCTGCCGCCTCCGCTGCTGCTGCTGCTGCTGCTGCTGTGCCAGCTCTTGCTGCTGCCGAAGGCGCTCGCGCTCGCGCTCGCGCTCGTGCTGCTGCTGCTGCTGCTGCCTCTGCATGCGTTCGCGCTGCAGCTGCTGCTCGAGCTGCAGCTGCTGCTCGAGCTGGCGCTGCTGCTGCTGCTGGCGCTGCTGCTGCTGCTGCTGGTCGTAGGAGCCGCGGCGCCTGCGGGGTGAGCTGCTGCTGCTGCTGCTGCTGCGTTTGTGTCTCCTGCTGCTGTCTCTTTCTCGGAAGTTCTCTCTTTCTTTAAACTTCTCTTCTTTGAACTTTCCAGATTTATATTTTTCTTTTCCTTTTATCTTTTCTTCCATTTTGTACTTTTCTCTCCGCCGGTACTCTTCTCTGCTTCTTTCTCTGTCCCGCTGCCTCTGCTGCTGCTGCTGCTGCTGCTGCTGCTGCGGTGGCGGCGGCGGCGGCGGCGGCGGCGGCGGCGGCGGCGGCGCATGCAGCTGCTGCGGCTGCAGCCGCTCTTCCTGCTGCTGCCGCGGCGCAGCAGCAGCAGCACTCCCGCTTACTCCTGCTGCTGCTGCTGCTGCTGCTGGGGGTGGGGGTGCAGCTGCTGCTGCTGCTCCGCTGCTGCCAGGGGGCCCCACATCAAAGCGGCGTCGCCGCGGGGCTGCTGAAGCAGTTCCTGCAGCACCTGCAGCAGCAGGCTGCGCTGCTGCAGCAGAAATGCCCCTGCTGCTGCTGTCATTGTCTGTTCGCTTTCCCTGCTCCTTAGAGCTCCAACTGTTGCTGCTGCTGCTGCTGCTGCTGCTGCTGTTCTCCCCGCGTCTCCAGGGGGGGACTTGATCCTCCTTAGGCACCCCATCTAACTGCGAAGGCGAATACATGACGCCTTCTGCTGCTGCTGCTGCTGTTGCTGCTGCTGTTGCTGTTGCTGCTGCTGCTGCTGCTGCCGTTGGCGCTGTTGCTGCCGCTGCTGCTGCCACTGCTGCAGTAGGTGTTGGTGCTGCTGCGGCTGCCACCTGATGCGCTCTTGCTGAGATGCTGCCGCTCCCGCAATTCAGCTAGCTGTGCTGCTGCTGCTGCTGCTGTCGCTGCTGCTGCTGCTGCTGCTGCCAGCGGTCCTCCCCCCGCACCCGGGCGCGGTCTGCATGCCGGCCTTTGCCTAAGAAGGAGAGGCTAAAGACACGGGCGAGCTGCTGCTGCAGCTGCTGCTGCTGCAGCTGCTGCTGCTGCAGACCGAGTGGGAAGGGAGAGCATGCAGCAGCAGCAGCGCGCGGTGTACGTACAGCTCAGGATCAGGGAGAGTCTCTTTCACGTCCAGTGAGGCTCCCTTAAATTAAAAATAAGAAAGCAGCTGCAGCGGCTCTGTTGCAGCGGTTGCTGCTGTTGCTGCAGGAGCAGCAGCAGCAGCAGCAGCAAGCCCCAGCTGTTACAGCAGCCCCTGCAAGGCTCAGCTTCTGGGGGGCCCCCCTGGGGCCCCCCTCGAGTATTAGGGTCTATTTCTATTACACATTTAATTAGCCTTTCGCTGCTTAAATTAATGAAAGCCTTTGGGAGTAATAGGTAAGAAGCTGCTGAGGGTGGGGCTGTGGTTGCTGGCGCGGCGAGGCAGCTCAGGGGCCCCCTGCCCGTCAAGTTCGAGTATTTGTAATTAAAATGTGTTTTAAATTCAGTATTTTAATTTATATGAACTTGAAAACGGATTAAAAAAGGAGTCGGCAGTCGAGCCGGGAAGCTGAGGTGTCCGTACACCCCAGATCTGCAGCGGCGGCGCTCTCTGCTGCTGCTGCTGAAGGCCCCGGTGTCTATTGCTGCGGTGTTCTGTTTGTTTTTTGTCAAAATAAATTTAATTGACTGAAAACAATTCAACAAGTTTATAAGTAAAAGAATCTGTAGCGCTTTTGTCTTGGGTAGCTCGCGCGCAACTTGAGGTGTATGTACACCTCAGGTCCACCGGCTCCGCCGCCACGCCGCCGCCAACTTCCGACTTTTTCTCTTTTAATTCTTTATTTCTTGTCTTTCTTCGTTTTTATTTTCTCTTTTTTTCTCTTTTTCCATTTAGTTTGAAGAATATCGCACCAGACGCCGCACATTCCCCCAGACAAGCCGACATCTGCCGACCGCCGCTGGACCGACCGCCCGCAAACCCGAAACCCTAAACCCTAAACCCTAAACCCTGAACATGCACAACTCCCAGAGGGGCTTTGCCCCCTACGATCAGATACCAGGCTCCCTGCCCGCCTACCCCGGCAGCGGTAAACCCTAAACCCTAAACCCTAGACCCTAACCACCACTTGGGGCCGTCAGCTGTTGTCTGTTTGCTTCTGCGGAGGCTGCTGCCCATGCACATGGCCTCGGGAGCTGCTGCTGCTGCTGTTGCTGCTGCTGTTGCTGCTGCTGTTGCTGCTGCTGTTGCTGCTGCTGCTGCTGCTGCAGCAGCTCCCATGGACAAGAGCTACGGGGAGTACTACAGCCAGGCGGGCGCGGAGGCGCAGCTGCTTGAAATGCAGAGGGGCTCTCAGCTGGCAGACTTGATAGCGCAGCAGCAGCAGCAGCAGCTGCTGCTGCAGCAGCAGGAGCAGCAGCAGCTGCAGCATCACATGCAGCAGCAGCAGCAGCTCCAGCAGCAGCTCCAGCAGCAGCACATCCAGCAACAACAACTCGAGGCTCAGCTGCAGCAGCAGCAGCTGGAGCACCAGATGCAGCTGCAGCAGCATCAGCTGCAGCAGCAGCAGCTGCAGCAGCAGCAGCAACTCTACGAAGAAGAGGTAGACGACATGTACGGCTACGGCTTTGTTGCTGCTCCTCAGAAGTCCTTTCCTGTTGCTGCTGCTGCTGCTGCTGCTGCTGAGCCAGGAGTCCCCGCCTATGCAACAGCTAACAGCAGCACTTTCTTTGTTGACAGCAGCTCAAGCCTTATGAATTCCATGGGCGTGCAGCCTGCTGCTGCTGCTGCTGCTGCTGCTGCGCATGGCAGCGAGAGCAAAACATGTGAGGCAAAGGGTTTGCTGCTGCAGCAGCTCTTTTTGTTGCTGCTTCTGCTGCTGCTGCTTCTTTCGCCGTTGCTGCTGCTGGTGTATTTTTTGCTGCTGTTGCTGCTGTTAGTGTACCGCTCGCTTCTTTCTGCTGCTGCTGCTGCTGCTGCATCTGCTGCTGATGTTTCTATGGATTGTGTTGCTGCTGCCGTGCCTAAGACATCTGCTTCTGAACATGGCTCCGCTGCGGCTGCTGCTGCTGCTGCTGCTGCAGCGGTCCATTCACACAGGCCTTCCTCATGTCTCTGTATTTATTCAAATGATATTTATTTGTTTTAATTTAATTAATTTAATTTAATTAATTTGATTTAATTAATTTGATTTAATTAATTTGATTTAATTAATTTAATTTAATTTATTTCTTTTTATTGTTTCTCAGCTGCCGCCGTCGCGCCATCGCATGGCCCGTCGGGTGTCTGTCCACAGGCGAGCAGCAAAGCAGCAGATTAACATTTTTAATTTCCATTTGTTTTGAATTACTTTTAAATTAATCAAATTCGTCTTTCAATATCTAGATAAACAAATAAAGCAGC
>NW_013543367.1:233376-259343 GCF_000499545.2 Eimeria tenella | reverse complement strand
CCCAGCAGCCGCAGCAGCAGCAGCAGCAGCAGCAGCAGCAGCAGCAGCAGCAGCAGCAGCAGGAGCGCAGTCAGAAGGCCGCGCGCTGGGCCATTTCGAGCGCCCTGGCCTTGACCTCCTGGAGGCCGCCGCACATGTAGAAGGCGGCCTCGGGAAGCTCGTCCGCCTGCCCCGAAAGAATGAACTCAGCAGCAGCCACGGTGTCCTCGACCTCGACGAACTTGCCCGGCTTCCCCGTGAAAACCTCCGCAACGGCGAAGGGCTGCGAGAGAAAACGCTGCAGCTTGCGGGCCCGCGAGACGGTGAGGCGGTCGCCCTCGCCGAGCTCCTCCAGGCCGAGGATGGCGATGATGTCCTGCAGGCCGCTGTACTCCTGCAGCAGCTGCTGCGCGCGGCGCGCGGCGGCGTAGTGCTGCGCGCCGACTGCAGCGGGCTGCAGCAGCCTGCTGCTGCTGTCCAGCGGGTCCACGGCGGGGTAAATGCCCAGCTCGCTGATCTTCCGCGACAGCACTGTGGTGGCGTCGAGGTGCGAGAAAGTTGCTGCTGGCGCGGGGTCCGTGAGGTCGTCTGCGGGGACGTACACGGCCTGCACCGAGGTGATCGAGCCTGCTGCTGCTGCAGCAATCCGCTCCTGCAGCAGCCCCAGCTCCGCCGCCAGCGTGGGCTGGTAGCCCACCGCCGAGGGGATCCGCCCCAGCAGCGCGGACACTTCGCTGCCGGCCTGCGTGAACCGGTAGATGTTGTCGATGAACAGCAGCACGTTTTGCTGCTCCTCGTCTCGGAAGTACTCCGCCACGGACAGCCCCGTCAGCGCCACCCGCGCCCGCGCCCCCGGCGGCTCGTTCATCTGCCCGTACACCAGCGCCGCCTTGCTCCCGCTGAAGTCGAACCGCTGCTGCTGCTGCTGCTGCTGCTGCTGCTGCTGCTGCTGCGGGGCCGCGGCCGGCAGCGCGCGGCGCCGGATCACGCCCGTCTGCAGCATCTCGTGGTACAGGTCGTTGCCTTCGCGCGTGCGCTCGCCCACGCCCGCGAACACCGAGAAGCCCCCGTGCTTCTTCGCCACGTTGTTTATCAACTCCATTATCAGCACGGTCTTCCCCACTCCCGCCCCGCCAAACAGCCCGATCTTCCCGCCCTTCGCGTACGGCGACATCAGGTCCACCACCTTTATCCCCGTCACCAGCATTCCTGCGGCACCACCCGCACCAGCAGCGGCTGCAGCAGCTGCAGCAGCTGCGGCGGCTGCGGCGGCTGCGGCGGCTGCAGCAGCTGCGGCGGCGACCCGCTGCTGCTGCACGCAGATATTTGCTAGGGCCCCACCAGTTCACTGCACAATAAGTGGCTCTACGGGCGAAACAAACAGGACGCATCCAACAACTGCCCTCAGCAGCAGCAGCAGCAGCTAGGACCAGCAGGCACCTGCAGCAGCAGATTGCTGCAGCAGCAGAACTGCATGCAGTGGGAAAAGCAACTTAAGAGCATAATTGAGAACTAAACGGAATTTAATGGACGAATCTGGACGAAATAAAACCAAAAACTGAGAACAGACTGTGAAGCTGAACGAAATACAGCCCTTTGCGCACCTTATTTCGTTCAAATTCACACAATGAAGTCGAACCAAATAAACTCAGATGAAATCAACTTCAAGAAAATAAACCACAATCTGATGATGTCCAACAAAGGCGAAGCAAACTGTGCCAAAGAAGTAACAAAAAAAGATGAATTCGGATGGAATTCAAACTAATTCGAACGAAATGAATCAAATAAGAGAAATTTAAATGAAGCAAAGCCACAAAGTCAGGAAAACAAATGAACCCAAATGAAACAATTCCAAAGAAATGAATGAAATAAAGTTTGCAAAAGAACTTCAAAGAATTGCACAAATGAAATGAATTCGAACAAGAAACCTCGAAAATGGACCGACAGTTGCAAAACAATTCCAAAGAAAAAATGAACAAAATGAAATGCACTGAATCCGAAATAAATAATTCAAATTAATTAAATCAAATTAAATCGACTAAATTTAATCAAATTGAATCCAAGAAACATTTCCAAAAGAAACTCAAAACGAGTTGAATCTGACGCGCGGAGCCGAATTGGAGTTTGCGGAAAGCCGAAGAATCTGGCTCGAAACAGGGTCAAAACGCGTCGAATTTTAGCAGAAAGTCTCTAAAACTGAAATAAAACCAAAATGAATTTAAGAAAAAGAATTAAAATTCAAAAAAAAACGAAAAATGACCTGGATCGCCGGCCATGTCTGCGAAAGGCGGCGCCGCGCGGTGAATGGGGTACTTGGTCCGCGCCAGAATCGGCCCGCAGCCGTCTATCGGCTCCCCCAGAACATTCATGATCCGTCCTAAAGTTTCCGGCCCCACGGGAACCTGAGCAGCAAACAAAAGCATTTCGAGGATTCAAGTTTGCTGCTGCTGCTCTCTGCTGCATTCTGCTGCATTCTGCGTCGCAAGAGCTGCAGAAAGAGCCCGCTAACGCCCTCCCACGCCCCGAAACTGCTGCAGCAGCAGCAGCAGCAACCGGAACGCCACGCGCAGCAGCAGCAGCAGCAGCAGCAGCAACCGGAACGCCACGCGCAGCAGCAGCAGCAGCGACAGCGACAAAGGCGACAACCGCAACAATGGCAGCAACGCCGCACACAGCAGCAGCAGCAACAACAGGAAGACCAGCAGCAGCAAAACACGTGCAGAAACAGCAGCAGCAGCAGCAACAGCAGCAGCAGCAAATCACTTGAATTGGGGCCCCTGTGTCTGAGACTGGCTGCCCCCTGACGAGGCCCTCAGTGGCGTCCATGGCAATTGTGCGGACAACATTTTCGCCCAAGTGCTGCGCCACTTCGAGCACGAGCCGCTGCGGCTGCTGTTGCTGCTGCTGCTGCCCCTGCTGCTGCTGCTGCTGCTGCTCTTCCGGCTCCAAGTGCACCTCCAGCGAATTCAAAATCGGAGGCAAAGGGCCCTCAAATTCCACATCAACAACAGCGCCAATTACCTGGGCAATGCGGCCCGTGGGGCCCTTCCGGGCCCCGCTTGCTGCTGCTGCTGCTGCTGAGGCCTTGGCTGCTGCTGCAGCAGGCGCAGCAGCAGCAGCTGCTGCTGCTGCTGAGGCGAAGCTGCGCGGCGCGAGGACGCTGCAGCGCGAGGCAGCCGGGGAAAGGCGGCCCCAGATGGAGGCCCCGCGGCTGAGGAGGGCCCGCATCTTGAACCGTAAACCGTAAACCCTAAACCCTAAACCCTAAACCCTAAACCCTAAACCCAAGACCTCGGAGCTCTGAAAGACAAACGCACACTCCAGAACAAGTGGGGGAGCTGCTGGAGCCTTCGCCCCGAGCACCCCGCTGGGGTGTACGTACAGCTGCGCGGGGGGAGCGGGCTCAAAAAGGGTTAATTTAAAAAGGAAAAAACGCAAAAAGTCCTTTCGATTGAGTTAAAACTTAAAGGAACACAAAAAAGCAGCAGCAACGACCCAAAGAGACACGCCCCAGACGCCTTCGCGGCTCACCTGCAAGAGAGCTGTGCTGAGGTGCACGTACACCTGAACAGACCCACTTTTTCGCGATCTCGAAAATCCTTTTTCCTCCTCAAATTAATCTTTTTACAAATCCCCAAAGGACCGACGGCCGGCGCCGACGCTGCACCCAGCAGCAGCAGCAGCAGCAGCTGCTGCTCCTGCTGCTCCTGCTGCTCCCGTTTCAAGCATGCTGCCGCTGGCTGCTGCAGCGGCTGCTGCTCCCACAGCCCTTTCTGCTGCTCCTTCTAATTCAATTAACTCATCAAAAGGCAAACTATTTAATTTAGTTTCAATTTCTTTATTTTAAATTGCCATTTGCTGTTGAAGAAGGAAAGCTGCGGCACGGGGGCTCTGCCGCTGCAGCAGCCGAGAAGCCGCTTCGTGGGGTGTCTTTGCTGCTGCTGCACATTCTGCTGCTGCTGCTGCTGCAGTTCCTGCTGCACAGTCTTCTGCTGCTGCACATTCTGGTGGTGCTGCTCAATTTGCTGCTGCAGCTCGGTGTGCTGCTGCGCCTTCGCTGGTTGTCTGCTGCTGAGCAGAGCAGCCGTGGAGCAGCTGCTGCTGCTGCTCTGCAGCGGAATGCAGCAGCAGCAGCAGCAAAGTGCTTCTCAAGGAGCAGCAAAAAGTGTTTTAGAGGCCCAACAGTGGCACTTGATCCACACCGTGCTGCGCTGCAGCAGCACAGCTGCAGTGTGCACTTACTGAAGTTTCCTGCTGCTGCTGTTTGCCCAATCTGCTGCTGCTGCAGCAGATTGGGCCACTGCTGCCGCAGCAGCAGCTGCCGCTGCTTCTGCTGCAGAGGCGCAGCAGTTCCCGCTGCTGCTCGATTTTTGTGCAGCAGCAGTTTACTTATTTTTGCTGCTAGATACAAAGAGGTGCCTTGTAAAGGCGGCTTTGCTGCTGCTTCTGCTGCTGCTGCAGTCCGCACAGCAGCAGCAGCACCCACAGAACGAGCCACGCAGCTGCAGCAGCAGGTGCACCGCTTTGTTGCCGCGGCTCTTTCTGCTGCTGCTGCTGCTGCTGCACATTAGTAGGAAGCTAGTGACCCTCGAAATACTGCAGCAGGCTCTGAAGCAGCAACCGGCATTGCTGCTGCTGCTGTGGGCAGCAGCTAGCGACAATGCTGCAGCACTACCGAAGCAGCAAAAGGACATTCCAGTTTGCTTCTCTACATTTGCTGCAGACAGCAGCAGCACAAGCGCCGCTGCCGCTTCTGCTGCAGCAGGAGCCCGGAAGCAGCAACACAGCTGCGGGCACGGGGGCGCCACTGCTGCTGCAGCAGCAGCAGCCAGCAACACGGCAGCAGCATGCTGCTGCAGCTCGTTTCAGGCTCTCTCGCAGTTGAGCGCCGCTTGAGAAGCAGAAAGCCAAGAGTTTCGTTTTGCTGCAGTCTGCAGCAGACCTTTTTAAAGCAGCAGCAGCAGGTGCTCCTGCTGCTGCTGTTGCTGCGCCACTGCTAGCTGCAGGTTCCACTGCTGTAGCAGCAGCGCTTGGCTGCTGCCACGAGACGCTGCAGCAGCAGCAGTAGGTACTGCTGTTGCTGCTGCTGCTGCTGCTGGCGTTGCTGCTGCTGCTGCTGCGTTGCTTCCAATGCCACACCATGCTGGCTAATTCATATTTGCTGCCTTTAAATTAATAATTTAAGTTGCATTTAAGTTTTACATTTGCTGCATTTGAATTGAATTAATATAAATTGCATTTTTTTAAATTGAATTTATTTGAATTTAAAATCATTTTGGAATTGAGATCTGATCCCCCCGCTTCTGCAGCAGCAGCTGCAGCAGCAGCAGCCCGCTTCCGCAGCAGCCTCTACTGCTGCTGCTGCTGCTGCTGCAGCCTAGTTCTGCAGCATCCTCTACTGCTGCTGCTGCTACTGCAGCAGCCTACTTCCGCACCAGCCTCTGCTGCTGCTACTGCTACTGCAGCTGCCTGCTTCCGCAGCTGCCTCTGCTGCTGCTACTACTGCTGCTGCTGCAGCCGCCTGCTTCCGCAGCAGCCTCTACTGCTGCTGCTGGTGCTGCTGCAGCAGCCTACTTCCACAGCAGCCTCTGCTGCTGCTACTCCTGCTGCTGCCGCTGCAGCACAGCTTGTGCATTTATTTATTGGAAAAAAAACAAAGCAGCACAAGTCTGGCCTCAAGAACAAATCTAAAAAAGAGCTGCTGCTAAGTCGGGAGAAAGCAGCAGCTGCTGCTTCGGCCACGCGAGCAGCAGCAGCAAAATACCAGCAGCAAACCTGCAGCAGCAAAGCAGCAGCAGGATCCCTGCAGAAGGCGCGAAAGTCTGTGCACGCACAGGGACCAGCGCGGGCACCAGCACTAGCAGCAGCAGCAGCAGCAGCAGCAGCAGCAGCAGCTGCAGCAGCAGCAGCAGCGTCAGTCTTGGGAGTCTTCTTCTGAGATGCGCAGCGGGACTCGGGGGCCCTCCGGAAGATTCAAAGTTGCTCTTCTGGCTTTATAAAAAAGTTCTTTCAATCTGCTGTTTTGCGCCTCCACCTGCAGTGTACGTACACCCCACGCCCCACACCCTGCAGCAGCAGCTGCTGCTGCTGCAGCTCGAGGCCCCCAGCTCAATGCGCTGCCCGCCGCAAGCCGTGCTGCAGCTGCAGCAGCAGCAACAGCAGCAGCAGGAACACGAGAACCACCAGCAGCAGCAAGAACAGCAGCAGCAACAGCAGCAAGAGGAACAGCAGCAGCAGGAACACAAGAACCAACAACAGCAACAGCAGCAGCGGCAACAGCAACAAAAACAACAACAGCTACAGCAGCACCAGCAACATGAGAACCACCACCACCACCACCGCCACCACCAACAGCAGCAACAACAGCAGCAGCAGCACCACCACCACCGCCGCCACCACCCTCACCAGCAGCACCTTCAGCAGCAGCAGCAGCAGCAGCAGCAGGAGTACCTGGTTCTGCGCTGCAGTGTGGGGGTTGTGCTGCGCGAGTCGCTGGTAGTAAGCCCTGAGTCTGTCTTCGTTTTGGTCGAAAGTCTTCAAAAAGAAAATAGTTAAAAAGCTGCAGCAGCAAAGCGCAGCCCAGGAAATGGCCCGGGTTTGGCTGCGCGAGCGCCCGGGGAAGAACCTGTACCGCGGCTGCGCGGGGTCTTCTTTGCGGTGCCGATCGAACGTCATTCTGCGCCAAACACTCCGAATTGATCCCAGTTGTCCAAATAATGCCAAAGAGTTCAAAAGAGTTCAAAGTTTGCGACAAAAGGCGCTTTTTTGCGCGAAAAAAGACCCGTTCTTCACCCAGTTACACCCCAAACGCCGCTCCGAGTTCCTGCTGCTGCAGCAACCCGCCACGAGCAGCAGGAAGAAGCAGCAGCGCCACGATGCAGAAGCCAATTCGCAATTTGCAAATTCGCAAATTTGCAAACAGAGAAAAAGTCCTTTTGCAAAGTTTTGTTCGCAAGTGGCGGCTGCAGCGCACAGAGGCGGGCTCGCGGGATCATCGGCAGCGGAGCAGCAAACGAGAGCACGGAAATGCCCAAAAGTTGTCTTTTTTTCTAATTTTGAATTCAAAAAAGACTTTTTCTTCCAATTCAATTCATTTAGTCCGTACGTTTCCTCTTCCGGCGGTGAAACCACGAAGGCTGCCGCTGGTCGGACCAGGGGCTGGGGCTGCATGTCAACACTTGCTGTGGGACAACCTCGGGATTTTGCTGCTTGCGGGTTCCAAAGAAAGACTTATTTCCGTTCAAATTCAATTTAATTCTTCGAAATGCTGCTAAGAAAGCAGAAGACACAGAAATTCCCGCATTTCCGCGTTAAGATCGCACAGCCACTCCGTCGGTGGCGAACTCGCGGGCCAGGTGTATGTACAGCTGGCAGCAGCAGCAGATAATTCAGTTTCAAGCAGCCACCGGCTTTAATTACTTCTTTTTGTTGTTTTACACTTCTTTGGAGGACTTTAAATAGTTGTTTTTGCTGTTTTACACTTCTTCGGAGTTGCTTTCCCAGCTTGCTGCTGAAGAACTTGCAATAGATCCAGGAGCGGGCGGCAGTCGCTGCGCAGTTGCAGTTCCGCCTTTTGTTCCTCTTTTAAATAGTTTTTGAAATTAAATTAGCAATTTTTTTGAATATCTTATCATAAGAATGGGCCCAAAATCCATTTATTTGACAATCCGCCATTTTCTTGTAAGTAGCATTCAGTTTAGAGCTGCTGCTGCAGAGTACTGCAGCAGAAGTGCCTTTGGCTGCGCGGCAGCTTCCAGTTGCTGCTGCTTCTCTGGCGAACTTGTGCTGCAGTGCGGCTTTTGATAGCTGCTGCTGCTGCTGAAGGCGCAGCAAAGGCTGCCAAATCCGGAGCCTCATTTGCCCCATGCAGCAGCTAGCAGCAGCAGCAAATCTCAGCAGCTCGTAGCAGCTGCTGCAGCCGCCCAGGGGCGCCTATTCTCATTTGTGGCGCTGCAGCAGCGAAGCAGCAAACAGAACTCGAAAAGACAGAAGTGCTGCAGCAGCCAGCAATTCGAGTTGCTGCTGCTTCCCGGAAGGGGGCTCTGAAGCTCTAGATGCAAAGAGAAACTGCTGTTGCCGCTGCTACTGCTGGTGCTGCTGCTGGAAGTAACCAGCTGAGGCTACTCGAGGGCGGGCTGCAGCTGCGCTGCTGAAGGGCCCCAGCAGCAGCTCCTCTAGGGCTGCTGCTGCTGCTGCTGCTGCTGCTGCTGCTGCACTGACTGCTGCGGCTGTTTTGGCTCTCCTGCGCGCTGCTGCATGCAGTTAAAGAGGAAAAGACTCAAATACAAAAATAGACGAAATGCTAGTTAACTAACTTCACCTTTGCTTTTGCTGCTGGAGTGCAGCCCAGACGCAACTGGAGGGTATTCTGCAGTTTGCTGCAGCTGCTGCAGCAAGGTGTAGCTGCTGCAGCTGCTGCAGCTGCTGCAGCTGCTGCTGCAGTTGCCGCAGCGGCTGCAGCTGCTGCGTTTCGGGTCCCTTCTTAAATGCGAGAAACGAAGAGGACAAGAGTCGCAACGAAAGACAAGATGGGAGGCGCCCTTTTGGGCTGCAGCAGCAGCAGGAAGCAGCAGCAGCAGCAGCAGCAGCAGGAAGCAGCAGCCAGCTTGCTTCAGGCGCCGCTGCTGTTGCTGCTGTTAGCTCCAATTCAACTTTTCAAAAAGCTGCAGCAGCTCCCAGACGACGCAAAGATCTCTCAGCCTCTAAACTCGGCCCTGCTAGCGGCTCTGTCGCCTCGCAGCAGTAGCAGCAGCTGCTGCTGCTGCTGCTGCGGCTGTGCCCTGCGCCCAGCTTTCTGCAGCAGCAGCTGCTGCTGCTGCAGCAAGCTGCATGCTGCTGCGCCTAGAGTTTGGAATGGCTGCAGAGTGTTTGAACTTTGCGTAAAGTGGAACTCCGCAACTTCACATTTTTGAAACTTTTGCAACTTGGGGAACAATCTGCATGACGCCGCCAACTCCCGAGCTCAGGAGTTTTATTTCTTCAGCAAATATCTCTTCTTTTAATCCCCTGAAGAAAAATTAAAATAAAAAGGAAAGAAATAAAGAAGACCTTCGTTCTCCGCGCTTTGCAGCGAGCCCCGGCAGCTGCTCCAGCTGCTGCAGTTGCTGCAGCTGCTGCAGCGCAGCAGAAGCGGATTGCAGCTGCAAGTAAACACTCCGGCGATGGCGAAGAGAAAACTTAGGAGTTAATAAACTTTTAAAGTCTTTTTCTCATTTTACCGACCCACTTACTTGTACAGAATTTTGCTGGCTCCTCTGGGAGCTTCGCGAGCTGCCAAGGCTTGGGCTTGCTGCAGCACTTCGCCTTCACACAAGAAACACCCGCCCAGCCCCCCGATCTCCCCCGAAAATAACTCTTTTCTGTTGCAAAAAGACTAAATAAATCTTATTTAGAAGACTAATTGCAGAAATGCTGCTGCTGCTGCTGCTGCTGCGTGGCCAGAGGCTGCGCAGCAGCAGCTACCGGGAAACAGAGGCCGAGCTGCAAAAGCCTGTTTGAGAAGAATATTCTTCGAATTTGTCACGGTTATAGAGTGTTTTTTAGACATTTAAGTTTTAAAAGTAGTATAAGTTCTTCAAGTTCTCCAGCTGCTTCCTCCTTAAGGCTTATTTCAGCTTGAAGTGAACGCCCGAGCAGCAGCGCAGGGAGGGCTGTGAACTTGAACGCCCAAAGCCTTTCGTTGCCTCACTAATGCTGGCAATACTTCACACTAATTCATATTAATTTAAAAAAAGATTTTTTTCGAAATCTGAATTCGGAGTGTGGCAAGAAAGCTCTGACCTGGGTCGCAAGCCGCGTCGACTATGCGGCTTCGAAGGCAGTCTTCGCCGGTCCATCTTCGGGCCCCCAGAATCGTAGAGGCCCACAAACTTCTGTCGATTTTGCTTTTAATAATTGCGCACATGCCTGCGTCGCAAGAAGGAGCAAAATGTGTCTGGTTTGCTTGCTGCAGCGCAGCAGACCGGCTGCTGCTGCTGCTGCTGCGCTGCTGGGGAAGCAGCAAACTCGCACCTGGCGTCAGAGGCAGCCCGTTGTCTACTTCGTTGATGCACAAAAAGCCTCTTTTCCTGTTCATGACGCGAAAGTCGCAAGCAAGGGCAAGCATGGCTCCTCCTGCAAACTGCGGAGCAGCACAGCAGAAGCCGGGGAGGGCTCAAGCCCACAAGATAGGGGCTGCGGAGGCGCTGAGAACGGGAAAGCTGCTGAAATTAATATCATTTAATAATAGTGGACTTACTGCGTGGCCGTTTATGGCTGCTACGAGGGGAACTGGAAAGGAAAGCAGGCGGCTGAGAACTGACGGAGAAGCAGCAGGCGCGTCGAGCAGCACAACCACTTGAAAAACATGAATTTCGGATTTTCACTCTGGGATTTTTAAGGGCTACGGGAATAGTGGGGATTATGAACTGTCAATAAATCCTTCTGAAATGCATATCGCACCATATTTGGTCCTTGTTTGGCTCGCAAAGACCAGATGTGCATCAGGGTCTAAGGAATTCAAGTTTCAGCTCACGGCAGTGAAAAGACCCCAAAAGCTCCTTCGGCTGCGCCATTAGAACGTCAAGATTGAGGCCGTTGCTAAAGAACTTTCCTTCGCCCGTTATTACGCAGGCTGTAGGGCCGTCCTTGGCTTCTGAAGAACAAAGACTCAGATTGTTTAAGTTTCTGGAAAGGAAAGCTGGCGAATCTGAATACGGCGGGGCCTCTTCAGGCGCGCACCTATTTTTGTTAGAAGCTGCTCGATGTCCTGGATGAATTCGAAGTCAATTCGGTTTTCATTTGTGCCAAGATGAATTGTGTAGACACCCCCCTGTGAAGGACCGAGCAGCTTGGGGTACTCCATGGTGAACGACTTGTGCGGGAGACGAGAAGGAACTTGCAGATTACAAATATAAATGTGGTTTTCAACAAATAAAATTAGTTTTAAGAAATAAAATCCGGCGCAGCCGACGGTTCTTTGCAAGAAGAAGCGCAGCAGGTGGGCTGCGGTGACCCAGCCCACGGGAGTGGCGGGGGTGGTTCTGCAGCATTTTCGGGGCGGCAGTTCTTTGAATTTTCGCCGAAATAACAGTAAAAATGGCTTTTAAAAGCCTTTGCATTTGACTCAAAGACAAGATTCCTCAAATAAAGAATGCTTCCTGGACGAGACTGGTCCACCGGCGTTCTTGCCTGGTGCCCACTGGTCAAGTTGAACTGCATCTTCCGATGCGTGTCGAATCCGCTTTTTCTTTGCGAATAAAGCTATTTCTAAAACTCAAAAATGCCTTTTGTTTATGAAAAAGGTCTGCAAATAAATTAATTTCTAAAATTTAGAGATCCCTTTTCTCCACGGAAAAGGCTGCTGGCAGTGCGGAGTGTCGGGAGCGCCGACACTGCAGGACAGCTGAAGCGCGGGCAGCCAGGCCGCAAGTAAAGAATTAAAAATGCATTTTCCGCACTTTTTTTGAAAAATCTGCATAACTCTTATTTTCTAAACAATTGAGCTCTTCAGAGGAGCGAGGGACTGGCTAGAAGCCCCGAAAGTGGCGAAAACTGCAGCCAAACTCTAGTGGCACTTAGTCTGCAGCGGAGTGAACTCCTCTGTTTGCTGCTGGTTTGCTGCTGGGCGAAGCATAAAGGTGAAGTTTTGCGTTTGCACTTCGCTGCAACTGTTCTCGCGGGCCGCCAGCCTGCTGCCGCAGCTGCTGCAGAGCTGCTGCAGAGCTGCTGCAGAGCAGCAAGTGCAGCACTTTCTGCTTCCCCGCCTGCTGCTGCAGCAGCAGCGGCGCTCCTTGGCCTGGCCCTAGCGGCGAACAGGACCAGTGGTTCATCTGGGGGGAGGTTTCCCTGCTGTGAACGCGCTGGGCAAATTCGAGTTGGAGTTCTCCGGCCGCTGCCGCTGCCGCCGCTGCTGCTGCTGCTGCAGCTGCAGCAGCAGCAGCGCCGCCGCCCGTGGCCTGCGGCTGTCTTGATGTTTTTTAAAATGCGAAATGGCTCAAACCCCTGCCTGCCTGCCGGTGCTCTGAGAGTGCACTTGCTGCTAGCTGGGGCTCTAGCTGAGGGTTCTGGCCAGCTAGCTGGCCAGCTAGCTAGCCAGCCAGCCAGCTAGCTAGCTAGCTAGCTAGCCAGCTAGCCAGGGCTCTTGCTTAGGGGCGTGCTGCCACCACATGGTGGCCTTGCTGCACGAAAAAAACGAGCGCAGCCCACAAATGCACATGAAGAGACTTTTGGGGATTTGAAGAAAGAAATGAAATGACTGCAAAGAAGGAAAAGAACTTGGGCGCTCGACGGGCTCGGGTGTACAGACACTCGAATTGAAACTGCGGAACGCGCGCCCCTCCTCCCCCATCGCCCTCTGTGGGGCTCTTGAAAGACACGCAAAGCCACGAGCTGCCGTGCCGCTGCTGCTGCTGCTGCTGCTGCAGTTGGTGCTGCTGCAGTTGGTGCTGCTGGTGTCCTCGCTGCCGGCGCCCCTGGCACCGCTGTCGCTGCTGTGCGCAGATGGCTGCCGGTGCTGCTGGCGCCCTGCAGCGGGCGCTGGTGCTGTTCGCTGCTGCTGCTGTTCTGGAGCTGCTGCTGCTGTTCCGGAGCTGCTGCTGCTGTGCTGCTGCTCTGTCCCGCTGCTGCTGGCGGCTCGGGCGCGCAAGTTTGCGCAAAAATTCCGCGGAAGCGCGGAAGTCCGGGGAAAGCGGCGGAAGGGCGGGGAGGGAGGGCCCGGGGCCGTGGGGTGTACGTACAGCGGTCAGGCGGCGAAGGGCTGGAGGGTGATGAGGACGTAGGGGTAGAAGTCTTCGTTGTCAGTGGGCTCAGAAGTGTCTTTTGCGTAGAATCTGTTGCCAAAAAGGCCGGGAGGAGTGAGGAGGGCGTGGAGTTCCTTGTGGATCTTGGGCTCCTTGGCGGGGTCGAGCGGGCGCAGGAAGAGCGCGACGAAGTTGGCCGGAACGCCGAAGCGCAGCACCGCGTCGCAGAAGACGCGCATGGCTTTCAAGTGGAGCCAAGAAACGAAAATGTCGGAGAAAGCTGCGAAGCAAACGCGGGAAAGAAAGCTTTCGTGTTTGGTCTGCTCGGCGATCGCTCGCGAGCGATGCTCGGCGACGCGCAGGTACACGTGCTCGCTGTAGACGAACTCGCGCACGGCGAAGCCGCGCTCCTTCGCAGCGCTCTTGAAGGCCTCCAGCCCCTTCTTGAAGAGCACCACGCGCCACAGACAGACCCCCTCCTTGTCGGGAGGCACTGCGAACTTCTTCGCGGAGCGCGGGACCACCAGCGGGCTCAGCTTCTCGTAGCAGCGCAGCCACTCGGGCTCGGCCTGCAGCGGCACGCAGGCGACGGCGGTGGTCAGGTGTTCGGAGTCGACGAAGTCTCCGGGCTGGACCACCGCGGGCGTGAGCAGGTCCAGCAGTTCGCGCTGCGCGTAGACCAGTGGTTCGCGGCCGGCCGGACCAGTGGTCTGCTGCCGCACCTCCTGCCACACCGCGACCTTGGCCCGCACCTCCTCCTCCAGCTTCGCCACGGCCTGCACAATCGCCTCCAGGTTCTCGCGGATGGCCCGCGCCTTCGGGAACTTCGCCTCGTCCCACGTGAACCTCCGGATGTACTGCTCCACGCTCAGCGAGTGCCGCTGCCACACCACCTTCAGCTGCGCCTCGGGGTCCAGCTCCAGCGCCTGCCGCTCCACGCGCCGCAGCGCAGCCTCCACCGCGGCGTCTTGGCGCTGCAGCGCGTCGACTGCGCGGATGAGGTCGTCGAAGGAGCCGAATTTGAGGCCCGTGGGCACGTCGAAGAGGCCCACGTCGTCGCACAGCGGCGCCCGCGCGCCCAGCAGCGTGTTTCGGATCTTCGAGTGCACCAGCTCCACCGTCTGGCTCTCCCGCAGCGTGCTCGCCACCAGCCAGAAGGGCGGCCGCGCGCCCCGCCGCCCGTTCTTGGCCTCCCCCGCCCCCGACATTGCCTGCTGCTGCTGCTGCTGCTGCTGCGGCGGCGCTGCGGCGGCGGGCGGCGGCCGCCGCGCCGCTTCACCCGCTAACAAGCTCCTCGCGAAGCCCCCGGCCCCCCACGCCCCGCATGTGCGACGCCGCTGCCGCCCGCTTCGACTTCCAACGCCGACGCGCACTGCGCAGACGCCACTTCCAAGCCCCAGCCCACGACGCCCGCACCCGCTGCCCACCGACGGCGCCCTGCACATGCGCGCTTTCGAAGCCGCTTCGCGCCCCAAACCACTCTCCCCACCTCCAAACGCACAATCCTCCACTTCGCCGCGCTAAAACGCCCAAACGAACCCCCCTGCGCCGCCCCAGAGGCATGCTCCGCAGCGAGCTCCGGCCTGCTGCTGCTGCTGCGTCAACGCCGCCCGCTGCCCATACACCCCAACCAGCACCCGATCTCCAGCGAAAATCCTCTTCAAATGAACATCCCCAACGACCAAACAACTTAGTGCTCGCTTAATACTCCCCAATTCCCCTGCAGATCCTCCACACGCCCTCTCCAGCCCGCTTGGGGCTGCTGGCAGCGAACTGCTGCAGCCCGCGACAGCTCTATGCCCGCGGCTGCCGCCCCAGCCAGCCACAATCCTCTCCACCCTACACCCTTTCCAGACCGCTCTAACCGAAGTAAATTGAACTTTTGCCTTTTTTTGCAGCTTTATGACGCTTTGCGACCCGCAGAAGGGTGCAGATCGGACGCACCGCTCAAGGTGACGCGCAACGCCGTGGGGGCCACCCACGGCTGCACGAACTGCCCCTCTCCCCCTATAATGGCCAGCAGCAACCCACACCCACGCACACACAGGCAGCCCGCGCTGACAGCCTCGCAGCAGGGTAGCACTCTGCTGCAGCAGCACGTCTCAGTAGCAGCAGCCAGCCACAGCCGCAGCAGAGAGCAGAGAGCAGAGAGCAGAGAGCCACAGCTCCTCCGCAGCGAGCCCCCAGCAGCAGCAGTTCTGTGAGCCATAAAGCCCAACAGCTGAAAGCTAAGTGTGAGGAACTGCGCATGCGCATGCAGAGAAACAGCCAGCTGCCCCGCGGGTTTCAGCGGTGGCATAGAGCTGTTGGCCAAAAGGCTAACGGGCACAACAAGTTCAACAAGTAATCGACAGTTTGAAACTTCTAAGAAAAGGGCTGAGCCCAGAGCGTTTCTAGTGCGCATTAAAGGGGCCCCAAAAGCCCCTGAAGTTCGGTAACAGAAACGTTGTTAAGAGCCTTCCTGGAAAAAAGAAAAAAGTGGAATTCAATAATGTGGGGCTATTGGCCCGTCTGCAAGCCTGGGACTTGAACAGCTTTGCCCCAGTACACAACCATGTGCCAAAAGTGTTGTATTAAATATGAAGAACTGAAAACGGGTCAAACAAAAGCTCCATAGTAGGCCCTGCGTGCCACAAAGAGTTAAGTTACTGGGGGAGTCTGAATAACGCTGAAAAAGAAATTAAGTTGGGAACACCGTAGAGCTCGCAGATGTGATAAAGCGAGCCACGTTAGAGCCAAAAGATGAGTTCCTATTCCTCTGCTACGCAAAACTTGCTAGGAAGTGTGTATGTTAATGACGAACCAGCGAAATTGCAGAGCTGCAATTGAGGAAGCCGCAAAAGCCCTTCCTTGCCTCAACTGACCCTCGCTGGCCATCAAAGAGAGGCCGCTGAAGTGCCTAGGTGGCACCCATGCTGCAGGGAGAATGGGCGAAGGCTGCACTGGTAGGGCTGGACCAGGCGTGCAACTTCGGCGGGGAAAAAATGGTCCAATGGACCGATCTTCGGGGATTTTAAGTGCAGAGACGAGGCTCGTCGAGTACGAAGCAGCGGTGTAGTCTGCCTCCAAAGATTTTCAAGAAGTGAATAACAAGTGTCCGTACAGGAAAAGTAATTCGTACTTCCATGACAACCTTTTGCCGCCTTCTCTCCGCTAGCAACTGCGCCCGGTGCAGCGGCAGTCTTGAGCAACACAGGCGCAACAGTTATGTTTTGAGGAGTCTAGATACTATAGCGTACCCGCAAAATCCGTACAAATGCCGTAGAACATGCAATATCGCTTCAACGCCATCCGCTAACTGGGCGGAATTGTGCTCTAGCATTGCATATGGGTGAGAAATTCTAGATATCAGCCCTCTGCTCAACAAATGCAGGCATTCCCCGCTTCAAAAAACTCACTTAGCCCATTACAGTCAGCTCTTCTTGAAGCTGAGGAGAGCTTTAAATATTCCAAAAGCCTAACACAGGATTTTTCTTCAAAGCTGCAGAAGCTTCAGCCGAGGACGAGAACCTGTCACAAGAGAACCATACTAATGTTCCTCTCTTTGGGTTTGCCAATATATTCAAGCTCCCTACAGTCACAACTCCAATGGTGCTTCTTGATAAGACGGTATAAGGAGAGCTTTTTTTGTTCGAAGTTCAACATGGAGGTAAAGGCTCCGCCAGAACCAGTCAAGATCAACTGCTTGCTACGCTGTCTTGTATCGATCAAAGACAGGCACAATTCGCCTCCAATTACTGCTAGCTCGTTTGTTTTGTCACCTCGCGTAGGGAAATAACAGCTAAGTGGTGAGGCAGTTCAGATGTTCTTAAAGTGCAACTCCTGTGTCTGCGTACTAAGGCCCGAAAAAAAAATAGACTGACTCTGTCGGCGAGGTGAAGTGGGCAGCTGCGGCAAACACGTTTCTAACCTAAAGAGATGCTGGGTTACACGAGGCCACAGAGGGTCTAGACTGAAGCAGAGCAGTATTACACATCAGTGCGCCATGCTGCTCGTTTCCCCCTGACTTTTAAAACTCAAACTTAGTACACAGTGTTACGTTTTGTGTTTCCGCTTCTGTTCGTTTCTCCTACACATGTTGCAGCTGCACACATTACACTTCGGGGCGTTGTAGGATTATGATTCCCAGCATTTCCCCAGGCCCTTAAGTTGCCTCACCACCGCATCTCCTGCGGAGCACCCACTTTAATAAAGACTGTTGGGACCGAAGCCCAAGACAAATGGAATATAATGGTATCAGGCTCGCAGCATTTGCCACATGAGGTGATATTTTGAGCGTCTGTGAAATGCGCTCGCGTGCCAGGGAGAAATGTTACTTTCGGCCGCAAACAGCTACAAAGACAAAGAGTGTTATCTCCTCTCCACAAACTCGAAACGGTTTGACCTTAGCTTCTACCCATTTGGCTACTTAGCTGTTATCTGTGCAATCCCTTTTTTCAGTCAGTGGGCCTCATAGGGCTGCAAAAAGCTGCTCACAAAGCGGAATGCTGCCCAACTCACAAGCCATGCGCATTTGATCTGAGAAGGTCTGCCTTCCACTCTACAATAGCGCTATGCAAGACTCTGAATATACTATCTTCCTTGCGTATTAATACGGTATACAGACAGCCCTTGTGGGAGCATTTGGCTCCAGGTGAGGAGTCAGTGGCTGCCCCAGCCAGTCGGCGTCGCAGAAAAGATCCGGACCGGGACCTGGCAGTTCCGTTTCTCTTATGTGTCCCATTGTTGACAGCGTACAGCAGGTTTTAGACAATTCGCGCTATAAAACCGGCAAGTTCACGACAGATGTGTCAGAGACGCGCAGTCTCTGGGCAGTCCACGCGTCTCGTAAAATTGCACAGGGCTGGAGGGCCTCCCAAATACAGTAGTATTCAACAAAATATCAAAGTCAGCGAAAACAGAATAGTTTAAGCATACTGCGCTGGAGCAACAGGTCGCGCAACATCGACGCAGGCGGCCCGTTGTGTCCGTCTACATTCTACATCAGCAGGACCCACACCTTCAAAAATTGAGAACTAACTACTACGCTGTGAAAGGCAAAGGCATTGCTGGAGGCAAAGGGCAGAGATACGGTAGGACAAAGCCTTTGGCGGACCCGTTTCTGCCACTGGCCGCCGCTAGATGGATGCCATCAGGATCTGCCTACTTGGAGCGCAGAGTGTCCCATCTCCCTTTACCCCCACTTAATGCCGTTTCGAAGTGCCTCCTCTGTTAACGGCGTGCAGGCTGGCGAGTTAGGCTGCTTGCAGACCAGACCTGTAATGCACGGCACTACAGTGTAGCCCAGAAATAGCATTCAGGGTCATACAATTCAGGATGCGTGCTTTGAGGTACTAGTTTCAGCCAATAAACGCCTATAGAGACTTAGTACTCGGACGATGAGGCCTCCTGTTGAGTGCAGGAGGTAGGGCTGCCGAGAAACACTGAGGCTTCAGCTTGCCGCACGCTCACGCGCTGGCGTAGAGGCGCCTCAGGAAGACCACTGAAGACCACTGCTACCATTTTAAGGCTTCTTTACCACTTTGTGCTGACAGCGGCCGCTAGCTGCCTTTTCAGTAGGCCAGTGTGCATTTGTCTGTTTGCTCTGCTTCGCTCTAGCATGCGTTTTGTCTTTCGGTTTCGCTTGCCAACTGCCTTTGAGCTGCCGTTGTAGTGGCCGCGCATGCTGGGGCATTGATTATGCTGGTGCAACTCTTGCGGAATCCGGCCACGGACCGCAAGCTAAGCTGTAGCACAGACACACCACAATAGTTCCATAATAAGCCTACAGTGAGCCTATAGTGATTTGTTCCGTGGGAAGAACACAATATAATGCAATATTAGTATCAGGTCAGATCAATTAGGCAGATGATAGAGCCACCTAGCTATTAAAGCCAGCTAACTATAAGAGACTCAAACTGCTAGGAGCGGCAACTTGTAGCGCCAGAAGCCTATCAAGGTTTTGACGACTGACTGAAATGCAAAAACGCCGACACAACTTAGGGGGTCAGAGCAGAGGCAGATGTTTTTGTGGTCTCCTTTTCATGAAGAAAAAGGACTAGAAACATGACTTGAGACTAATTATGTGAATTTAAATGGTGTTTGCGTGATTTATCAGTAAGCTTCTCGCAGAAGAGCACTTTGGCGTGTGTGTTGTGGCAGCAGTGAGTCCGCCCGAGCGCTACAGCAACGTCTGCAGTCGAGGTTTTAGAGAGGATGCCTCTCGAGATGCCTTTGGGCCATCTTGAGCTTTATGTTGAACCTCCGTTGGTGCTTACATTAGTCGCTGCAAGTGACTAAAGGTGCAGCTGGCATAGTTTTGTCAAGTCTTTCTTGCACTGAGGCTTCCGTGAGTCTCGCCTTGTTTGCCTTGGTGTGAGTATAGGAGTATAGAAAATCTCAGGTACAGTGGAGCAAAGGACCAATAAGGTTGTGCCTCTTTAGCCCCATATTTTTAAGGTTGTGGAATGCTACTTGTGACTACAGGTGGCAGTTCTACAGACACATATATTGGGGCATGCCGTTCGCTTCAATGCCTTCATATTTGTTCCCATTAGCAGCCTTATATTTCTGAATAAAATGGTCGCTTTCGGCAGAGCTGCGAATAGAGAGTCTGTAGCCTGCTTGGGTTCAAATCTATGGATCGTCCACAGAGCAGGGACCCCAAGGGCGCATACAGCACACCTTACCACCCCCCACCAGTCAACTACATCGCACACAGCTATCAGTGGCCTTTTATTGTGGAAAAAAATTGAGCCAACTGAAGCGTGCAGCTGCCTGAGAATTATTTAGTTCATAGCCCTACTCTATGTTCCTCTATCGCTATCGCCACTCGGCGCAGCACCTGCGCAAAGGAAAAGAATCCTCCTGCTGTTTGCAAACCACATACTCCAAAAGCAAATCATGTCTTTAGTTAGCAACAATTGAACTTGTGGAATTCCAGGCCCATATTGTAAGTATCAAATAAGCTTGCAGATGCCTCAGGCGCTTCGTTTTAAACGAAGGATGGAACGGTTGCAGTGGGGACTTCAGTTCCTGCAAGATTCACTCTGCACGACTCAGATGATTGCCCTGTCACACATACTCCTCACTTTTTTCTCGAGTGTTGGATACTTGGAGAACGCTTCCAAAACAACCTTTTCTATATGTACAGGATCCGCTTACGTGGACCAACCTGTGTGTTGCTGGAAAGTAGTTGAAGGACTTCAATCTGCCACTGCTCTGGTGGCAGAAGCCTAGCTTCGCATGGCCTTGATGCGTATGAGTCCCAGACTCACCGACATACGTGAAAAGAAGGAATAGGCTAAACTAGATTTTCTAAAACGAAAGATTTGCGGCGTCTGGCCATGCATCAGCTGATCCCTTAGACCTCTTCCCTTGTCTTTGAAAACACTCTTTTAATGCTCCTGAATTCGGCAGTAGTGTTAAGCCAAAAAGCCGACCCGACTAGATTCAACCCTAATATGCAAAACTCGCTGCCAAGCCTTCCTCTCTTCCCGAACAGAAGAGCGCTAGTTGCGGCAACGGCGTGTGCAAGTCCAAAAGAAGTGGGCTAAACTTAAATAAAGGGGGACTATCATCCAAAAAAACAATTTGTAGGAGCTGCAGCTCCATTGATTGTACTTAGAGTTCCTTTCTGAAGGCGATTTTGCTCTCTGAAGCGGTGCTAAGGCCCTGACATTCAATGTTATCGTAGACCAAAACCAGGTAGTAACGTAGTTTATTATTCATTCCAGTAATTATGCATGAAGGGTCTTGAGTGACAAAAGTGTGGACTTTCGGGTTGGCCATGTGGCCCCTCTAAGCCCAGCAACGAGTTTTGCTGGCGATTTGGACACTGTGAGTGAGCAGCAGTGTACGTACACCTGAACGCCGAAAACTATTTAGATTGCGGTACTCTGTTAACATCAGTTTGAAGTATCTCTTAAAGCCTAAGGCCTTCGTGAAAAGCCCGAAAACGGGTGATACCAGTGAAACCCGTACAACTCCAACTAAAGCTGATGCTTGGTGGGGAATGGCCCCGAACTTCGGGGCTTGGCCGCGGGCATAAGGAGCCCCAGGCCTGTTGCTGGGGCGCGGGGTATATAGTTTAGAAGCAGCTTTTGAGTTGGAGTGCAGCCGCTGGAGCAGCCAGAAGCTGGGAGCCCGCTGACCCGCGCCCACAGCCCGCGATCCCCGGCCAGGAGATCCACGCCTGCACTCGAAGGCGCTGCGTGGAGATATATAAGGCTGCGAAGAAGCAGCAAGAGAGCCAAATGGCGATAAGAGAAGACCCGCTTGGCCCGCTGGCGCCCGCCGGGCATGCAGACCTAAGGGGTGGTGGGCCAGGGCACCAACGGGCGGAACCCTGCGGCGGAGGCGCGGGAGAAGAGCGAAGTACGAGAAGAAGTTTAAATAGTTTCGGCGGAGAAGTCGCAGAATTAAAAATTGGGGGCCAAGAGCATCGCAAGGAAGCGCCGCAGCGCCCGGGCGAAACGGCCCGGTGTGGGTCTCGCGGGGTCTGTAGGGGCTCTCAGGTCTCGAATTTAGAAGAAGAGGAATATACTAATGGTTTTGTTTGTGCAGAGAGGGGTAATTTTGAGAATTGAGGAGGAAGAGAAAGGAAAAGCCCCGTTGCGGTTGCTAGCATGACGCAGGCTGCAGCATAAGCGCCCACAACAGCAGCAGCGGTTGCAGCAGCAGCTGCGTTGGGCGTCTGTTTCTGCATGGAGCTGTTTCGCGTTGGTGGCCGTGTCTGGTTAGAATTAAATGTTACTGTCTTAATTAAATTGGTTCCTTAGGCGTTGTTCGTTTCGGGAGTCTTGAAACTCCGGCTGCTTCTTCTCTGCCGGGCCCCTCCCCACCGCTGCAGTCGCTACACCGCGACAGGAAGCTGTGCTGCTCTTCGCGGCCGCCTGTCCGATCTGGTTGTTTATTTCTTTTTCCCGGATTGCTGATTGTCAGCTGTGCCCTCCGCGAGGCCTCATTTGCCCGTTGGCGGCTTTTTGCTCCCGCTTTCCCCCGCATGCCTCCGTCGGGTTCGGGTTTCGGAACGGTGTTCCTTTAGCTCTGTGCATCTGCTGCTGCGCTGGCGTTGCCCGTTGCCCCGCGAATTCGAGTTGGCTCTTTGTCTCTTTCTTTAATTCCACGATGGATGGAGCATCAACGGCCCTGTCGTCGGCCCCGCCTGCGGACGCCGCGCCGGCCAAGTACATTCCGCCTCACCTTCGTCGACAGCAGCAGCAGCAGCAGCAGCAGGGCTCCGCCGCGTCCGCGGCGTCTGCGGCTTCTCCCTCGGTATCTTCTGCTGCGAGTTACCCGTCGTACCCTTCGGGGGGCACTGGGGGCTGTTCCGCGGGCCCCGGGTTCTCGGGGGCCCCCGGGGGCCCCCGCGAGGGCTCCATGAACGGCCGCCGGGGGGCCCCGGGGAGTTCTCCGGAGTCGCGGAGCCGGTTCAGTTGTTTGGCGGAGCGTCCGTCTCCGTCGAGCGAGTTCCGGGGGGCCCACCAGGACGGGCGGGCGGGGGCGGGGGCCCCGGGGGGCCCCCCGGGGGGCGCGTCGGGGGGGGCCCCCGGGGGGCCCCCCGGGGGCCCCGCGGCCGCGGACGGGCTGCCCGCGGGCCCCAGGGGCCCCGGGGCCCGCGGGGCCCGCAACAGCCACACAGGCACCGGGTGGGACGTGCGGGACGGGCGGGCGTTCCGGAGCGACCGGCTGAGCGAAGTGTTCAGCCCCGAGAAGCAGCAAAGCACGGGAATAAAGTTCGACGCGTACGACAAAGTGCCCGTGGAGTTGAAGGGGCGGGGCTGCGAGAAGATCCTGCCGGTGGAGTCCTTCGAAGAGATTGGCTGCAAGTTCTCGCCGCTGCTGATGGAGAACGTGGCCCGCGTGAACTACAGCAGGCCCACGCCCATTCAGAAGAACTCCATTCCCACCATTCTCGCGGGCCGCGACCTGATGGCCTGCGCGCAGACGGGCTCCGGCAAAACGGCGGCTTTCCTGTACCCCATCATCGCGCAGATGCTGCAGACGGGGCCCCCCCCGCTGCCGCCTGCGGAGCGGGGGGGCCCCTCCTCCTACAGGCGCAGCGTGTACCCTGTGTGCCTCGTCTTGTCGCCCACGCGCGAGCTCGCCATGCAGATCTACCAGGAGGCCCGCAAGTTCCAGTTCGGAACTGGAATCCGCACTGTTCCCGTCTACGGAGGCTCCCAAATCAAAAAGCAACTCATGGACTTGGACGCGGGCTGCGACATTTGCGTCGCCACCCCGGGCAGGCTCGCAGACGTCCTTGAGAGGCGCAAGGTCGGCTCCTGCTGCTGCTGCTGCTGCTGCTGGGTCGCGGCCGATCTGCTGCTCCTGCGTGGAGCTGGCTTTCAGGCTTTGCGAGGAAAACTTGGCTTTGGCTTTTGCTTCTTATTTCCCCGCCTGGGGAGCAGTCTGGCCGCTGGACGCCGCAGCTCACGGCGCTCGCGGACTCAGCCGCATTTCTTGAACAGAGTCGCATGCGCAACCGATATTGCATTTCCGTGGTTCCTTTTGTGAATGCGAATAATGCGGCGAAATATGTTTGCTGTTTAACTTTCATCTGCTGCAGTGGACTGAGGTGTCGTGTCTGCAGAGGAAACGGGCGATTCAAGTTTCCCGGTCTCGGGTTTGTGATCTATGTTTTTTCGCGGATTTCGTTCGGCTTTTTTTGCATTATTCGGTTTTATTTAACTGTTTTTGCGTATTTGGGGCGCAGCAGCTGGAGATGTGTGCGTTAGCTGCTGGTTCCTGGTGGTTGCTGCTGCGTGCAGATTCGCCTGGCGCTGGTGAGCTACTTGGTGCTGGACGAGGCGGACCGCATGCTGGACATGGGATTTTTGCCGCAAATAAAGTCGATTGTGGACGACTTTGATTTGCCTCCGTGTCCTTCTCCGGGTTCCGTTTCGGGAGAGGGTCCTGGAGGTGTCAGGGGCCGTCAGACGATCATGTTTTCGGCGACGTTTCCGAAGGAAATTCAAATGTTGGCGAAGGATTTCATGCACGACTACATTTACCTGGCGGTGGGCCGCGTGGGGAGCACGAACGAGTTCATCCGGCAGCGGCTGCTGTACGCCGACGAAGACCAGAAGATAAAGTTGCTGGTGAATCTGCTGCGGGAGTCGGAGAAGGGGCTGGTGATAGTCTTCGTGGAGACCAAGAAGAAGGCCGACATGATCGAAGACTACTTGTTGAACGAGTCTTTCCCCGCGATCTCGATCCACGGCGACCGAACTCAGGAAGAACGCGAAGACGCGCTGCGCCATTTCAAGTCCGGCCGCCGGCCGATCTTGGTGGCCACCGACGTCGCCGCGCGCGGCCTCGACATTTCAAATGTCAAACATGTTATAAATTACGACTTGCCTTCCAACATAGACGACTACGTGCACCGGATCGGCCGCACGGGCCGCGCGGGCAACTTGGGCTTGGCCACTTCCTTCGTCAACGAGCAGAACAGACCCATTCTCCGCGACTTGCTGCACCTTCTCGAGGAAGCAAACCAGGAAATTCCCAGTTTCCTGCATCCCCTGGTGGTTTCCTGCACTTCTTCTTCGCTGCGGCTCGGCGGCCGCGGCGGCTTCGGCCGCATGGCCAGCAGCAGCAGCAGCAGCAGACTCGGCGGCGCCCCCGCGTCCTTCAGCAGCAGAACTGCTGCTGGCGCTGCAGGCGCTTACTCCATAGGCGGCGGCGGCCGCATGGCTGCTGCTTCGGACTGGCGCACGGAAGCAGCAGCGCCCGGCCGGCCCACGGGCTTCACTGCAGGCATTGGCTTTGCTGCAGACAGAAACCCCGGGCCCGCTCGCGACGCCTGGTAGCTCTGCAGCAGCGCCAGTTGCTGCTGCTGCTGCAGCAGATGAGGCAGCAGCCGCTGCAGCAGATGAGGCAGCAGCCGCGCTGCAGCAGCCGCTGCAGCAGATGAGGCAGCAGCCACGCTGCAGCAGCCGCTGCAGCAGATGAGGCAGCAGCCGCGCTGCAGCAGCCGCTGCAGCAGCTGCGGCGGCGGCAGCGGCGGCAGGTGGGATGCGGGCAGTGTGCAGTCAGACACTCAGCGTGTCTGCCTCCAGGGGCGCCGCCACGCACCGCCAGCAGCAGCAGCAGCAGCAGCAGCAGCAGCAGCAGCAGCAGCAGCAGCAGCAGCAGCAGCAGCAGCAGCAGCAGCAGCAACAGCAGCAGCAGCAGCAGCAGCAGCAGCAGCAGCAGCAGGTGTGAGGGCGTTTGTGTCTGTATTGCGGCCGAATTGAATAGAGTTTTGTTTGCAAGGGGGCAGCGGCGAGGCCTCGAGCGGCGCCTCACTTTTGCTGCTCGGCTTTGCGACTGCACATTTACAGAATATGCAGCTTTGCGAGAACTTGCTGGCAACCTGAAGCAAATGTAACTTTACTGGCCTAGTCTAGCAGCAGCAGTAGCAGCAACTGCAGCAGCAGCAGCAGCAACTGCAGCAACGGTGAGCCGGGCGCAGCAAAAAAGTGGCCTACGGCCCCTGGGCGCGCTGCGCGGCCCACTGAGCCGTGGCGCAACGGGGTGCTGCAGCAGGAGCAAGCCTGCAGCAGCAGCAGCAAGCCTGCAGCAGCAGCAGCAAGCCTGCAGCAGCAGCAATCAGAGCCTGGGCTGCGCAGCACTTCCTGGGCGGGTAAGTGCAGACAAAGAAGAGGGTTTGAGAGGAAGCAAAAACACAACCGCACCCTCCCCTCAGCCCTGCCAGCCCCCCGCTGCTGCTGCTGCTGCTGCTGCTCTCTGGTTTTGCTGCCGCACCTTGAGCGCCTCAGAACGGGCGCCGGCAGCAGCAGCAGCAGCAGCAGCAGCGGGGACCAGGGTAGTTTGGGCTGCTGCTGCAGGCGATTGCTGCTGTGCGAGGGCTGCTCTGCTGCGGCTTCCGCCCCACACAAGAAGTGCATAGATGAAATAAATAGAAATGTTTATTTATAAATATATTTAATTATAAAACCTTTTTAGAATATTCACAAAAGAAACAAATAAATAGAGGCCTTCTCGCGCTGTTGCACCCTCGGACCTCTCCTACCGGGGCCCCACAGGTGACCCCCGGAGGGCCCCCAAGCGGGGCCCCCACAGTGGCCCCCAGGGGCCCCCAGGGGGAGTGGGGGGCCCCTTGGAGGGTCCTCTGAGTTCCGAAGCAGCTGCCAATTAAGGCCAAGGGGGCCCCAGGGGCCCCTCTGGGGGCCCCCGGGGGTCTTAGCTATGTGCAGCTAGCTGCAGCTAGCTGCAGCTAGCTACAGCTAGCTGGGAGCCCTAGGCAGCTAGCTGCAGCTAGCTGGGGGCAGCTGTGGCTAGCTG
>NW_013543367.1:224236-233276 GCF_000499545.2 Eimeria tenella | reverse complement strand
GCAGTAAGACAACATTACCTAACTTGTCCAATTTATAAATATCACAAGACCAGAAAGACATGCAGTGCCTCGGGGCCTCTGCTCAAGATTAACAGACCCCAGAACCCAGAACTTAGGGTTTAGGGTTTAGGGTTTAGGGTTCAGGGTTTCCCACACTGTGACGAGCAGCTGTGGAGTGTCTGCGTCAGGTGCGCATACACCCGAAGCAGCAGCAAAAGGGCGGCAGCCAAAGAAGATATAAGAGGAGTTAAAATGGCCATAGAGGATCCTGCAGCAGCAGCTGCTGCATGCTGCTGCTGCTGCTGCGGCTGCTGCTGCTGCAGCTGCCGCTGCTGCGGCTGTTGAAACGACACCAGCAGTTTTGGGTGCAGAAGCCGCAGGTGCGTCGCTGGAGCGCTGGCAGCAGGACGTGCTGCGGGCTCAGTTGCTGCAGCAGCAGCAGCAGCAGCTCGAGACCGCCGGCGCTGCTGCTGCTGCTGCTGCTGCTGCTGCGGGCTCGGACGGCCAGCTGAGCGGCCCCCGTGTCTCGGAAGAAAGCAAGAAATGAAAACGAATAAAAAGGAGACAACGGGAGGCAGGCCAGGAGGTGTACAGACACCTCAAACCAAAGTGACCAGTGGTCAAGTCCGCCTGGGCGCACACGGGGCCGCGGGCCCCACCTGTGGGGTGTTCAGGTGTACAGACAGTTGGAAATGCAGAAAAGAAAAAGAAAAGAATTAAAAACGCGAAGAGGATTGGGGGGAGGGAGGCTCGGGAGCAGCAGCAGCAGCAGCAGCGGCGCCCCAAAGCAGCGAGCAGCAGGAGCAGCAGCAGCAGAGCTGCTGCTGGAGCCGGTCTGCTGCTGTGGGTGGGGTTTTATTGCAGGAATTAAAACAGAAAACAAAAAACATTTATAAAAGCCAGAAATAAAACAGCTTGTCTGCGAGGGGGCAGCAGGGGGAAGGGCGCGAAGGAGACGGCGAGAGGAAGAGAGAGCTGCTGCTGCTGCTGCTGCTGTGCAGCAGCAGCAGCAGCAGGCGAGCGCAGCAGCAAAAATGCGCCGCAGAGACGCAGAAACGCCCCAGCAGCAGCAGCAACAACAAACCAAACCCCTTTTATTCCCAAATGGCCGGCGTTTGAGCAACAATTAATTATAAATCGTGATGAACGGGCCCCAGCTGCTGCTGCAGCAGCAGAGCGCCTACGCCCCGAGGTGTATGTACACCCCAACCCTGCGTGCAGCGCGACGCCCGCCGCTCCCAGCTTCCGCCTTTTTCCCAATTACACATTTCCCAAACTTAAATTAAATGGAATTAAACTTCATTTCGAGTATTTAACTCAACGCTGTAAGAGACGCGCCGCAACAGACGCTGCGACAAACCCGCTGCTGCTGCTGCTGCTGCAGCGGGAGCAGCAGAGACTGAAACGCCACCAGGTTATGTCCACCAACCCACCATCCCTCCTTCTCCTCTCAAAAATACATTTAATTTCATTTTATTTTATTTAGTTCAACTAAATTGCAAACTAAAAGACTTCATTCCCTCCAATCCCCCGAAGCGCCGCGGGGCCATCGGCAGCAGGACATGAGCCTCTCCTGGGGGCTGAAATGCACTTAAAACACTCTTTTAATTCATTTAAAGACAACATTAATTCATTTTAAAACAAAATTTGTTTTAATTTTTTATTTCAAATCGAAAACTTCCGACTTCTCTGCCGCGCCACTCGTCCCCCGAGCTGTCTGTACACCCCAACTCCAGCTCACTCCCCCTCCGACTGAGTTAAGTGACTCTTAATCATTTTTATCTCTTCTTCAAAATTCGGAAGCAGCAGCTAGCAGCTGCAGCTAGCTGCTGCACACAGCAGCTAGCTGCAGCTGCTAGCTGCTGTCTCCCGTGGCCGCTGCCGCTGCTGCTGCACCCCCAGCTAGCTAGCCCCAGCTGGCTAGCTGGCCCCAGCTAGCTAGCCCCAGCTAGCCATGTTTGGACCAGCTAGCCACGCTTGGAACAGCTAGCCAACTTGGCTAGCCACAGCTAGCTAGCCTTCACTCCCCCTTAGCTCCATGTCTCTGCGTCTGCTGCGGCTGTAGACACTTCAACAGCAGCTTCTAGCTCAACTCCCTCTGCTTCTTTGTTCACAACTAAACCAGGTGCACCTTTTGCTGCTGCTGCTGCTGCAGCTGCTGCTGCAGCAACCGCCTGAGCTGAGGCAGCCCCGTTGGCCAGAGCGACTGCAACTGCAGCAGCAGCCGCAGCAGCAGCAGCAGCAGCGGAAGTAACAGCAGCAGCAACAGCAGCAGCAGCAGCAGCGGAAGTAACAGCAGCAGCAACAGCAGCAGCAGCAGCAGCGGAAGTAACAGCAGCAGCAACAGCAGCAGCAGCAGCAAAGTACGCAAGCACGTGTCTCAAATGCGCTCATTTTCTGCAAAACAAAAAAAGTTTAATTGACAGGAGGAAATATAAAAAAGAAAAAAACTAGTTGGTCTTTGGGGCCTGACACTTCTCCGTTCTTCGCCACGTTTTGTACTTAAGAAATTAAAATTAAAATTAAAAAATTAAAATTAAAATTGAAATTAAAATTAAAATTAAAAATAAAAAAATACTTGCAGTCCCGCGTTCCTGCGACTCCTTTTGAGGTGTACGTACACCCCAAAACGAGCCACTTCACCCAGAACCTTCGTTTAAATAAATAAGTAAATAAATAAATAAATAAATAAATAAATAAACATCATTTAAAGCATTAAAAGATATATATATTCATATATTGTGCAGACTTGCAAAGTCAGGCTTTTGGCTTCAGGAATAAGGAAGGCCATAATGATGTAAAAGGGGGAAAATTTCAAATTAGTTTTACATAAAAAACATTTTAATTTATTTTTAAATTTATATTTGACTTTCTGTTTGAGTTTAAGTGGTGTAAATAGGACAAAACTGGCAGAGATTTATACGGTACAAGGAACATGCATGCAGAACTCCTCTTATTTCCAAACACTTTTATCTAATATTTATTGTCTTAATTCACTTTTGATTATTTCTCTTTTCGAAATAATCTGTTTATAAAAAGGCCCTCAAGGAAGAGAAACTGCAGCAAAAAGAAAAGTTTAAATGGATAAAGTTGAATGCAAAAACCTCAAAAAAAATAAATCTGCATTTCTTTGAAGCTGCTGCTTCTTTCTAGTTTGCTGCTAAGGCCTTGCTTCAAGGCTTGCGGTGTAAGTACACACAAATGGCCTTAAGTGGATTATTTAATTATTTAATTTTTAAAAACTTTTTTTATTTTGCATTCAAAAGATTTCTTTCTTTAGTTTTACCCCCGGGACCAAAAGGCTTATTTGGCAGCAGCAGGAAAAGAGCCAATTGGCCTCCCAGACCCAGAAATAATAAAATAATAATAAGCGAAATGCTAAGAACAAATAACAATAATAAACATAAAATGATAATAATAATAATAATAATAATAATAATAATAATAATAATAATAATAATAATAAGTGATAGTTATAGTAGTAGTAATAATAATAATAAGCAAATAAACGCCGAAGACAAACACTTGGAAACAAAACATAAACATGCAGTTGCCTGTCCATAGTCTTACAACTCCTCACGTGTGATTTAAGAATGAACTTTTGCCACTTTGCATGCAAATTTGTCGATTTAAATCCACAAAAAGAGCTTTTTTTCGCAAATAAATGTGCATGCCTCTTGCGCATTCTGTACCAGTGTTGATGCGCAAAAAGTCCTGCATAAATGTGTACTTTTATTGCTTTGATTCGCCAATTGAAGCGCATGCACATGGGGTCAGTTGCGAGCCAGCTGGTGTACGTACACCCGAACTTAGCTACCGCCACATGCGCACATACAATATATACATATATTTATATTGCGTCTATGCTTTATTTATATTTATATTCATATATATTCTATTTACACTATACATTCATAATACATTCATATTATATATTCATATTATATTTATATTTGCATTTATATTCATTTGTATTACACCTATTCTACTTTATATTTTACTCAAATGCAGCTGCCAGCAAGTACAGAAGCTTCACCAGTGCCTAATGATTTGCTGAAACTCCTTTATTACATCTCCAAACATTTAAAATATATTTCAAAGAACAAAAGTGCAAGTTTAAATTCCATTTAAAGTACATTTCAAAGAACAAAAATGCAAGCTTAATTTCCACTTGAAGTATATTTCAGATAACACAAATGCAGGTTCAAATTCAATTTAGACTATGTTTAAAATGACAATAATATAAATTTAAATTCAATTTAAAGATGTAAAAACACAAAAAGCAAAAATATGAAAAGTCCCAATTTCGCCTTCGATGCAAAACAGCGAAATTCCGTATTTCGGGTGTACGTACAGCTCAACTACACATATCTTCAGGATGCAGATGAACAAACAAATTCACTTTTAAGTTCCATTTAATAAAAAGCGATGTAAATATCTATAAAGACATATCTAAACAACGTCTAACAGCGTCTATATATATATATATATATTTGTTGCCTTTGGTAGCAGCAGCAGCGCAGTAGCAGTAGCGGAAGCGCAGCAGCAGCAGCAGCAGCGCAGCAGTAGCAGTGCAGCAGCAGAAGTACAGAAATAAACGGAAAGTCAGGGGGAAACGACAACTGCCATTTGGCAGCTGCGCTCACTGCACATGCAGCTGCAGCAGCTGTTGCAGCAGCGGCTGCAGCAGCAGCAGCAGTAGCAACAGCATCAGGGGTAGAAGACAACTGCCTTTTGGTAAATGCGCTGCGTGCACATCCAGCTGCAGCAGCAGGAGCAGCAGCAGCGTCAGGGGGAAACAACAACTGCCTTTTGGTAGCTGCGTTGCGTGCACATCCAGCTGCAGAAGCAGCCAACAAGAAACAAATTTAAAGTAAACCACAGCAGCAGCAAATAGTCCTGGGGGGCCCCCTTGAAGGCCTCCCACATGTTCTGCGGGTCAAACCCAGAGTACCCATCGGGGGGCCCTATGTTCACCACGTTTTGCAGTCGCCGCGGGGGGGCCCCCACCCCTGCTGCTGCTGCTGCTGCTGCAGGGGCTGCTGCTGCTGCTGCACTTTTGTAGGAGTCCCTCAGAAGCACTTCTGCTGCGAACTGCGGCTGATCTGTCCACATACCCCAAGCAGGGGGTGGGGGCCTCTTGAGCCCACTGAGCAAGAGGGGGGGCCCAAGCTGCTGCTGCTGCTGCTGCAGAGTTTGCTGCTGATGCTGCTGCAGAGGCTGCTGCTGCTGCTGTAGAGGCTGCTGCTGCTGCTGCGGCTGCTGCCGCAGCGGCAGCAAACGCGGCAACACTTCCGCAAAGCCCCACAAAGCTGCTGCCAAAGACAAACCCACAAGCAGCAAAACTAGCATCAGCAAACTTATCAAATGGGGCCTCCAGGGGCCCCTGAAGTGTCTGTACACCGCAGCAAATCGCTTTGGAAGTCTCCAGCTGCTGCTGCTGCTGCTGCTCCGGCTGCTCCTGCTGCTGCTGCTTCTCGGCTTCGGAAGAGAGGCAGGAACCCGGCAGCGCCCAGCAGCAGCCTCCCCGATTGGTGTGTACAGACACCTGCTGCTGCTGCTGCTGCTGCGGGGGGGGCCCGCGGCAATGCAGGCAAAGCTGTTGGCCCCCCAGCTGCCCCGTAACCTCAAAGGGGGCCCCTCTGGGGCCCGGGGGCCCCCCTTGGGGGCCCCTAGGGGGGCCCCGGGGGGCCCCAGAAGACTCCTGGAAGACCTAAGGGCCTCTTGTTCTCTCAGCGGGAGCCGCCGCCCCAGACAAGCACCAACTGGGGGGCCCCCTGAGGGGGCCCTCATCTGCTGCTTGAGGCGGCTCTGGGCAAAGCCTGGTGGCTGCAGCGCAGCGAGCCCAGGCGCGCTAAAGTGCTGCTGCTGGTCAACCTGCTGCTGCTGCTGCTGCTTCCACTGCAGGGTGGTCAGGCGCGGGGGTCTCGGGCTGCCGCAGGCAGCAGGGCCAATTGGCAAGCAGCTGCTCGCGAGCTCAAAAGAAAGTTAAAAACTTGGTTAAAAATATGAATTCTGGACTGTCTTGGAGAGAAAGTTGGGAAGCTGGCGGCGGTGGCTTGGCGCCGCTGCAGCAAGTAGAGGACCAGGGCTCCAGGGGAGGGAGGCCTGCGAAAGCAGCTTCATCTACGCGTAAGCAAAGCTAAAACAACAAAAAAAAGCATAAGTGGAGGAGTCAACTCGAGAATAAGTCTGTTTGCCTTGGGAACTGAGGTGTATGGACACCGATGGACACCGCGGCTGCGTGGCGCGCCTCCGCGAGACTAGAGAAAAACTGCCTCCCGAAGGGTTAAAATGGTTCAAAATGATTTGAAAAGAGTAAAAGAAGATAAACTAACTAAAAACCATGCGAAAACGCGTTCGAATAGCGGCGGATCGCCGGCGAGAGCAGCGGGCTTCACCAGAGCACCGGGCTGCTAGTTGGCGGTCTTTTCGCGGGTCACAACGCCCATAAAAAAATTAAAAAAAATAATTTACGCATTAAAAACGGCCTAAAAAAGCCCATGAGTTCCAAAAAAGCGTATTTGAGATCGCAATTTGGCGCGCGAAAAAAAACGGTGCGGTGAGATCGCCGGGCTTATGCGCCGTTCGGGGCCCCCGAGGGTGGGGTCCCCCGCAGCCACGTCTATTAAACTTACTTGGCTGGCGCTCGGGGTGGCTCCGGCATCACCCTGTCGTAGCTATGAGCAGCGCATTGCACTCAGCGGCCTGTGATTGGCTAGGCCCGCCCCTAGAGGGTGGCTCCACAGCAGAATTTCTGGTCAGCAGCTCGTGCTCGCGCGGCTGCTAACGGAGGGTCTATTACTCTTTGTTTTATATGTTCTGTCTATCGCTCTTCGTTTTATATGTTCTGTTTGGACTGTTATTTGTATTTGTTTTATTTGTTCCGTTTGTGGGCTGATTTGTTGGGTGTTTGTTTTCATTCTATTTGTACTGTTTGGCTCATTCTGGCCGTGTTTCGTGGGTTCTGTTTTGTTTCGCCTGATGTGTTCCATTTTGTGTCAGGTTCGCTGTCTTGAGGAGGTTGTTCTGTTGTCTCCGCGGCTTTCCAAGTAATCGAGACAAATGTAGAGGAGTGGATTTCTTTAAAGCAAACGTTTTGTGTTTCTGTCGGGGGCTTTCCCGTTTTTGATTTTCTTATCGCTGTCTGAACTGGGTTTTTTAATCTTTTAATTATTTCTGGCTTCACTTCGTCTCAAATCTGAAATATAAATGTTTTGAAAATTAAATGTTTCTTATTGAAGCGAGGGTATGTTCCGCGTATACTGTTTGAAACCATCCTTTAAAACGTGACGCACATTTAAACTATTCAATTTAGACTTTAGAGGGGTTTTTATTGTCAATTTGGAGTTTCTTTTGAAGAACTTTTATCAAAAAGAAAAGATGAAATTGGTCGACAATTATCCCAACTTGCAAAATAGAAGAAACTTTTGAAATTAAAGTGAAGAACTGGGACGGACTTCATTATAAAAATATTTTGCGAAAAGTCTTGAATAAATAAAACAAAACAAAAGACAATTCCATTTCTTTTATTTTCATAGTTTTATTCATTCTTCAGCAGTTTCGTAGAATATTGCCGAGATGGTACTGAGTTATGAATGAATGCTGCTTTACACTGTTGCCCCCCGGCTGCTGTTTAATTGACCATTTTCAAAGGTCTTTTTTTTGAACATTTTAATTAAAATGCAATTCGAGAATTTGGGGAGAGAAGTTTAAATGGGTTTATTGCAAAGAGCTGCTGAAGATTCCATGAGAAAGCAGTGTCGGCCGCGGCGGCATTCCAAGACAAATTCATCACTTTGGGGGGTTTCCACCCTCAAAAGAAAGCAAAGAGCAACTAAAAATGAAACTATTGAAGTCTAAAGACTTATATTTTGGAATTATCTTTTATTTCGAAGAAATGAAAACAAAAAATGCAACACACTGGTTGGTGGTGGCGGTGGTGGTGGGGAGAATATTATAAAATGAATATTATCTTTTTAAACAAATGCAAATTAGAAAAAAACAAAGTGAAGCAAAAGGACCTATTATGAAGACTTCGTTCAAGACATCGAGGAACTGCTGCTCCAGCAGCAGCAGCGCAGCAGGCAGCGAGGGGGCTACCAGCAGCAGCGGGCGGCCTTCTGCTGCTGCTGCTGCTGCTGCTGCTGACGCTGATGCTGCAGCATCTGCTGCAGCAGGGTCCGCAGCAGCCGCAGCAGCGCCCTATGCCGCAGCGGCCTCCGCAGCCGCTGCTGCTGCAGCAGCCTCAGCAGCAGCAGCAGCAGCAGCAGGCGTCGCTGCGATCCCGGGCTTCGACATGGCAGCAGTTCTGCGGGACCGCCAGCTTCTGCAGCTGCTGCAGCTCTCTTACCCCATTTCCATTGTTGCTGCAATGACTCCTAAAAGAGCCATTGGCATTTCCAACAAACTCCCCTGGCCTCCTTTGCCTCCGGACTTCAAACACTTTTCCCACCTCACGCAGTTCACCCGCCCCAGGGGGCCCCCCGGGGGCCCCCCGAACGCGGGGGGGGCCCCTTGGGGGCCCCTGCACGGAGGGGCCCCTGCGGGGCCTCCACACACCCCAGGGGCCCCTTCAGGGGCCCCTGCAGCACCCCTGGGGGGCCCCACCGCCTTCGGAGGGGCCCCCAATGGGGCCTCCGCTGAAGCAGGGGCCCCTGGGGCCTCCTCTAGCCAGGGGCCCCCGGGAGCCTCCTCTGGGGGGCCCCCCTCGGGGGCCCCCCGCAGGGGTGGTTATTTGCTGAATTGTGTTATTATGGGGCGGAAGACTTGGGAGTCTTTGCCTGCAAATTCTAGGCCCTTAAAGGGCCGCGTGAATGTAGTGGTTACTTCTTTTCAGTGAGCTGAGAGCTGCTGCTGCTGCTGCTGCTGTTGCTGCTGCTGCTTGCTGCTGCTGCTGCTGCTGCACTTTGCTGTCAGTTGAGTGGGTTTTGGGACTTTTGTGGGCTGCGCTGGCTCGCAGGACAGCAGAAGAGCTGCTGGCGTCGTCGGCAGCAGCAGCACCAGCAGCAGCAGCAGCACATAAGGCAGCCGCAGCAGC
>NW_013543367.1:216736-221736 GCF_000499545.2 Eimeria tenella | reverse complement strand
GGGTTTCTCTTTGAGTGTTTAGGGTTTAGAAAGCATCAGCGAATGCTGCGTCGCTCAGTGCCCCGTGGTTTTGCCTGCAGTCAAACCCTAAACCCTAAACCCTAAACCCCAGCTAAACCCTAAACCCTAGGCCCTATCCAAACCCTAAACCCCCAACTGTATGCTCTTTAGTTCATGCGGCCTAAACCCTAAACCCTTAGAATTTGGTTCTCTCTCCGCTGGACCCTAAACCCTAGGCATCGGCCGTAGGCAGCGCCACCCCTAGCCTAAACCCTCAACCCTAAACCCTAAACCCTATTTTGTGTTTCGCCAGATCTGGGACTTAAACGCTACTCGAGAGTTTTTGGATAGTCGAGGGTTGACCGACAGAGAGCCAGGCGACATAGGCAAGACCCCAAACCCTAAACCCTAAACCCTTTTTATTTTTCCAGTCGCAAGCCCTAGAAACCAAGGAGGGCTGTTGCACGTGGCCAGCTGCTGTCACTGAAAGTGTAGGGCTCAAGGTTTAGGGTTTAGGGTTTGAGCTTAGGGTTTAGGGTTTAGGGTTTAGGGTTTATCTTCAGGGCCGAGCTACGGCTTTCAGTGGAGGCACTTCGGCGCTGCCTACAAAGACATGCACACAGACTACACCGGTAAGGGCTTTAAGGTTTAGGGTTTAGGGTTTAGGGTTTAGGGCTTAGGGTTTGCGGTTCGGGGTTTAGGGTTTGTGATTCAGGCTTCAGGGTTTGCGGTTCAGGGTGTAGGGTCTAGGGTTCAGGGTTTAAGTTTTGCGGTTCAGGGGCTGCGGCTTGAGGTTTAGGGTTTGCGGTTCAGGGTTTAGGGTTTAGGGTTTAGGGTTTAGGGTTTGCTGCAGGCCAGGGGGTGGACCAGCTGAAAGACGTAATTCACAAACTTCGGACAAACCCTAATGACCGGCGCATCATCATGACTGCTTGGAATCCAGCAGGCAAGGGTTTAGGGTTTTCGAGGGTTTAGGGTTTAGGGTTTGGTAGGATTTAGAGTTTGGTAGGGTTTAGGGTTTGGGAGGGTTCAGGGTAGGGTTTAGGGTTTAGGGTTTGGTAGGGTTTGGGGTGTGGTAGGGTTAACGGCGTAGTAGGGTTCGGGAGGGTTTAAGGGCGCAAGCTGCAGTAGGGTTTAGGGTTTAGGAGGGTTTAGTAGAGTTTAGAATTTGGGGTTTAGGGTTTGGGGTTTAGGGTTCGTAGGGCGTAGGGTTTAGCAGGGTTTGGGGCTGGGGTTTAGTAGGGTTTAGGGTTTAGGGTTTTCACTCGCCCGTTAGTTGTCCCTGAGAGCTTGGCAACACTCGCACCTGCCCATGGCTCTCCCTCTGCTGCTGCTGCTGCTGCTGCTGCTTTGCTGCTGCTGCTGCTGCTGCTGCTTCCCTGCCGCTGCTGCTGCTGCTGCACTCCCTTTGCGGCTTCCCGCCGCTCCCTCCCCGCGCTGCCCCCCTCCCCACCCCCGCCCCCGCCCCCGCCCCCGCCGCCGCTGCCGCTGCCGCTGCTGCTGCTGCTGCTGCTGCTGCTGCTGCTGCTGCTGCAGCGCTGGGCCTGATGGCGCTGCCGCCGTGCCACGTGCTGTGTCAGTTCCACGCGGCCGCGGGGCGGCTGTCTTGCTGTTTGTACCAGCGCAGCTGCGACGTGGGGCTGGGGGTGCCTTTCAATGTTGCTTCTTATTCTTTGTTGACAATTTTGATTTCAAAAATAACAAATTTAATTCCTTTTGAACTTGTGCACTGCCTCGCCAACGCCCACGTCTACGCCAGCCACCAGCAGCAGCTGCTGCTGCAGCTGCAGCGCCCCCCCGCGCCTTTTCCCGCCCTCAGAGTCCGCGGGACTCCCCAGGCAACCCAAACCCTAAACCCTAAACCCTAAACCCTAAACCCTAAACTCTAGGCCCTGGCAGCAGCAGCGGCGCGCGCAGCGGCTCCGCCGGAGACGCAGTCGCAGCGGGGGGTGCACGCAGAGCACGGGGAGGGGCGGGACAAACCCTAAACCCTAAACCCTAAACCCTCCGCGCAAACGCTGATTCAGGGTTTTTGCTGCTTTCGGTTTCTTGCTGCAGGAAATCGAGGACTTCACTGCAGACAGCTTTGAGCTCGTCGGCTATAACCCTCACCCCACCATCAAAATGCCAATGGCCGTCTAAACCCTAAACCCTAAACCCTAAGTGATGGGCCCGTCGTTGTTTCCTAGCAAACTGCTCGAGGACTCGCGGACAAGTGAAGTTGCATTTAGGCTTTAGGGTTTCCCTCAGGGCCTAGGGTTTAGGGTTGAGCGCCAGGCGTAGGGTTTGGGGTTTACCAAGTAGCGTTTAGGGTTTAGGGTTTAGGGCTTGTAGACACAAAAACAGCCACGCGGGCGAACAGCAGCAGCGGGGAGAAAAAAGATATAAATTAAATTCAGAAATTAAAAGAAACAGAGAAACGGATTTGCAGCTCACCAGCTGCAGCAGGTAGTGAGCTGCCGCGTGCTGTTGCTGCTGCAGCGCCTGCTGCTGCTGCTGCAACAGCGCGTGCTGCTGCAGCTGCTGTGGCGCGTGATGCTGTTGCTGCAGTGCCTGCTGCTGCTGCTGCTTCTGAGGCCGCTGTTGCAGCTGTAGCGCGTGCTGCTGCCGCTGCTGCTGTAGCGCATGCTACTGCTGCACTAGTAACCACCTCCACACCATTGAGGTCTTTCGCTGCTGCTGCTGCAGCAGCAGCTGCTGCTGCTGCAGCAGCAGCTGCTGCTGCTGCAGCTGCTGCTGCAGTCTTCACAGTTTAAGATCGTCAGCAAACGCATCGGCTCCTTGAAAGTTTCTAAGAAGCATTTTGGTGCGCCGCACTTCTGCCGTTTGCTGCTGCTGCTGCAGCTGCTGCTGCAGCTGCAAGAGCTGCTGCCGCTGCTGCTGCTGCTGCTGCACTGCGGGCGACCCTTTCCGCCGCATCCGCTGAATTACAAGACGAGTGTATTCTTCTTTTGTCCAGTCGCGCGGCAGAACCTGTGGTTCAGAAGCAGCAGCAGCAGAAGCAGCAGCAGCAGCTGCAGTTGCTGCTGCTGTTGTGCTGCTGCGGCGGCTATTGCCTGCCTCTTCCACTTCGTCGTCAGAATCAAGGCACCAGGATATCGGCTCCTGCTGCTGCATGTGTTCCTGTTGCTGCTGCTGCTGCTGCTCCTGCTGCGGTCCGTCAGGGGCTGTGGCTGGTGCTGCTGCTGCAACAGCTCTCCGTGTGGCTACAGCAGCGCCTTCTTTGCTGCTGCTGCTGTTGCCACTCTTCATCTGTTTGAAGAACTCAACTGTATCTTTGCTGACCCCAGCAGCAAAGGCAGCACGGGGTGCTGGTGCTGCACCTGTTGCTGCAGCAGCAGCAGCAGCAGCAGCAACGTAGAAGCCATGTGTATCTCCTGCTGCCCACAGCACCTTGCTGAAGAGGGGCCCCTCCTTAAATGGGCCCCTCTGCTGCTGCCGCTGCTGCTTCCGTCCCCATTGCTGCTGCAGCTCCCCTTTTTCTTCGTCTCCCACCTGTTGCCGCTGCTGCTGCTGCTGCTGCTGCTGCTGCTGCTGTTTGATTCTCCTCCTCAAGGATCTCTTGTTAGAAAACAGACGCTGCAGCGGCTGCTGCTGTACTGCAGCAGCAAATACTTGGGAAGCTAGGGGCATGTCAGCTGCCCCTATTATGTTTGATACAAGGCCCATACCCAGGGGGCCCCCATGGGGGACCCCCAGGGGGCCCACCATGGGGCCCCCCTGGGGGCCCCCCAGGGGCTCCCCAGGAGGACCCATTGTATGGGAGCTGTCCTCTTGAAACGAAGTTGCTGCAGCAGCAGCAGCAGCACAGCACAGGCAGCAGAAGAGAGATGAAAGAGCTGCAGCGACGAAAAATCAGAGCACCAGCAAAGAACAGCAGCAGCAGCAGCAGCGGGAGCAGCGTAGCTGCTACCGGCACTTACAGCAGCAACAAACGCAGCGGAAGCAACAGCAACACCCCTACGAGCAGAAGCAGCAGCCGCAAAGGCAGCAGCAGGAGCAACGGCAGCAAACGCAGCAGCAACAGATGCAGCAGCAGCAGCAGCAGCAGCAGCAATAAGGTACCTGGAGCAGCAAGTGCTGCTCTGTGCACGTAAGCAGCAGCATTTGTTGGAAAATGAAAATTAATTACATGAGCCTTTCCTTTTAGCTGCCCGGAGCGCGAAAGCAAATCTGTAGCCACCAGAATATGCGGGGCTGCTGCTGCTGCTGCTGCTGCTGCTGTGTTTGCTGCTGCTGCGTCTGCTGCTGCTGCACTTGCTGCTGGTGCAGCTGCTGCTGCGTTTGCTGCTTCTGCTGCTGCTAACCGCCGCCGCATCGATAGCTGCTTGTGGTAAGCAGAAACGGGCCAGCCGTGCTCCCGCAGCAGCAGCGTGAGCTCTTTGCTGCTGCTGCTGCTGCTGCAGAACACCACGGTGAGGGCAGCAGGGACTTGCTGCAGCAGCAGCAGCAGCAGATTAAAGCGCTCTTTGAACTCAGCAGCGCGCAGCAGCTGCTGCCGGTCCCTTTCCAAGTCCAGATCTGCCATGGCTTCCAGCAGCAACAGCTGCTGCTGATGCTCTCGCTGCTGCTGCTGCTCTTGCCGCTGCTGCTGCTGCTCTTCAGTGGCTTTCTTACGGCTGGCGCGTAGCTGCTGCTGCTGCTGCTGCTGCTGCTGCTTCAACAGCAGCTGCTGCTGCTGCAGCAGCTGCTGCTGTTGCTGCAGCAACTGCTCCTCCCTCTTTAGTTCGTTCCACACGGGATACTGCCTCTCGATCTCCTTCCTCAAGTTGCCGTCATTGAGCCGCAGCCACAGCTGCCGCTGTTGCTGCTGCTGCTGCTGCTGCTGTTGCTGTTGCTGCTGCTGCACCGGCGCAGCAGTGCTGAACCGCTCCAGCAGCAAGACCCCGCTGCTGCAGGGGCCCCCATAAGAAACTGTAGACCCGATGAATATCAGTTGGGTTGGGGGCAAAGCCTTGGCCTGAAAACAAACACTTTTTTTTTTTTTTTTTTTTTTTTTT
>NW_013543367.1:206714-216636 GCF_000499545.2 Eimeria tenella | reverse complement strand
AGCAGCAGAGGGGCCCTCCGCGCTCTACAGCATGCAGGGCGTGGGCGAGGCCCTGCAGGAACTTGCTGCTGCCAGGGGGGCCCCCCGGGGGGCCCCCCTGGGTTCAGCAAACCCCAAAAAACTCAGCAGCAAAGAAAGAAATAAAATAAGATTAAAAGAAATAAAACAATATCAAGCTGTTTTAAACTTGACGTGTTTCCAACAAAACCCTACAGCCACGCTGTCTGTACACCTCAACAATACCCTCAAGGTCCAGCAAAAGCTCCAGCAGCAGCAGCAGCAGCAGCAGCAGCAGCAGTAGCAGCTGCAGCAGCAGCAGCAGCAGCAGGGGGCCCCTGGGGCCCTCTTGCTACCGTTTCTTTTTTCCTTTTGACAAATCGGCTGATCTGAATTGAAAAAGAGAAAGTTTAAATGTTTTTTTAATGAATTTAAATTAAATTAATTTAAATTAAATAAATTCAAATAGTGGAAATAGAAATAAACAACTGAGCCCTAAGGAACGCCAAACCAGCTAGTCAATCTTGCTTGGCTAGCTGGTGGCTAGCTGCAGCTAGCTGCGGCCATTTGCAGCTTGCTGCAGCTAACTGCGGCCATTTGCAGCAAGCTGCAGCTAGCTGCAGCTAGCTGTGGCTGGTTACAGCCAGCAGTAGCTAGCTGTGGCTAGCTGTGGCTAGCTGGGGCAAATTTGGCTGCAGCTAGCTGTGGCTCGCTGCAGCCGTAATCGGCAGCTAGCTGCATTAAGCTGCAGCTAGCTGTACTCTGCTGCAGCTAGCTGCAGCTAGCTTAATGCAGCTGCAGCAAACTGCAGGCTGTAGTTAGCTGCAGGTGAGCGTAGCTAGCTGGTGACTCCTGCAGCTAGCTGCAGCTAGCTGTAGATGGCCGCAGCTAGCTGTATATGGCCGCAGCTAGCTGCAGCTAGCTGCGGCTAGCTGCTGCAGGTGGCTGCAGCTAGCTGCGTGAAGATGGGCTTTATTTATTTATTATTTATTTATTTATTTTTAATTTATTTCTTCGGCGAGCAGATGTCGAAGAAAGCTGTTGGCCTCTTTGCCGAGTTCTCCTTAGGGGAGTCTTCAAAGAACGATTAAAAAAGGAAATAAATTAAAAATAAATTAAATAAGGAAAGAATTGCAGCAAATCAAAAAGAAATAAATTAAAAATGAATTAATAAGAAGAGAACTGCAGCAAATAAAGTTGAGGGTTTTGCGGCTGAAGGATTTTTTAAGTTTTGAGGTTGTCTGAGGGCTGGGGGTGGTCTGCATGCGAAAGGAAGGTTTGGGACGAAACTTCGGGGAAAATAAATAAACAAAAAGATAAAAATATAAAAATAAAATAAAACAAAATTAAAAAACAATAAAATGGAGCATATCCCCAGAGAACGGCTTCTTCAATGCTGTGCTGCTGCGGCCGCCTGCTGCTGCTGCTGCTGCTGCTGCAGCAGCAAATGCTGTGTGAAAACGCCTCTAAGTGGAAAACAAAACCGGCGATTAAATTTGAAAAATTAATTAGTATTTAAAAGTGCGGAAGGATTAACTTTTCCTGCTGCTGCACTACGTTCTCTGGACGCAGCAGCTGCCCACGCAATGAGCTGCTGCTGCTGCTGCTGCTGCTGCTGCTGCACTTGCCGGTGTAGTTCTCAGTCTTCGTTTCAAGGCTTGTATTCATTTCGTCCTTGGCTTTTTAATGAATTTATTTGCTTGCAAATCCAAACTTCAGCAAATACAGACTTCACCCATCGCCCCCCGGATGCCCCGCGGGCCTCCACGCTGTCGCCTGCGGTCGGGTGTACATACACCTCAGCAGGGCCCCCTTCCGCCCCCCTTCTTCTCCGCTTTCCTGCTGCTTCTTCCCTCGTCTTAAGGGGCCCCTCTTTGCGGCGCAGCAGCTAGCTGCAGCTAGCCACAGCTAGCCACGATGCCCGTGCAGCCCCCCCCTTTACACCCACGCCCAAACACTACAGCAAACCCCGCTTGCCCTCCCCTTTCTTTGCCGCTGCCCCTCCCCAGCCCAAACACTGGCACAAGAATCCGAACTGGGCCCCCTGGGGGGGCCCCCTGGGGCCCCCGGGGCCCTGGGGTCCCCCAGGGCTCTGGGGGCCCCGAGGGCCCCGCGGGCCCCGGGGGCCCCGGGGGCCCCTGGAGCCCCCAGGGGCACCAGGGCCCCCAGGGCTCCCAGGGCCCCTGGGGCCCCGAGGGCCCCCAAGGGGGGCAGGGGCCCCCGGGGGCCCCGGGCTTTCAGGGGTTCAAGCGGCCCCTGGGGCCTGAGGGGGGCCCCCAGCAGCTGCAGCTTCCCTACGGTATCAGCAGCAGCAGCAGCAGCAACGCGCAGAGGTGCCCCTCAGACATGTCTGGCGGGCCCGAGACCCCTCCTCCGTGCAGCAGCAGCAGCTGCTGCAGCAACAGCAGCAACTGCAGCAACAGCAGCAACAACCACCGATTCTGCAGGATGGATGAAGGGCCCCCTTTGCTGCAGCAAAACTCTTACAGGGGAGCGACCCACCTGTCTTATGACGCTCAGGGCTTGCCTTTATCGCAGCAGCAGCAGCAGCAGCAGCAGAGTCAGTTGCTGCAGCGGCAGCAGATGCAGCAGCACCAGGACCAACAGCAGCAGCAGATGCTCCTGAACGGCAGGCAGGAGCAGCCCAATGAGCATCAGCAGCAGCTGCAACAGCAGCAGCACCAGCAGCTGCAGCAGCACCAGCAGCTGCAGCAGCTGCAGCAGGCCGAGCAACAACAGCAGCATCAGATGTACCCGCAGCCACACAACCCCTGCAGCCAACAGCCCTACAATTACTACCCGCAGCAGCAGCAGCAGCAGCAGCAGCGCGCGGCTGGAAGCTCCTACGGGCGTAACTACCAGCTCAGTGAGAGAGAAGCAGCAGCAGCATTTCAGAAGCGGCAGCAGCAGCACCACGCCCACATATGCGGCAGCGAGGACCTTGCTGCTGCTGGCAGCACAGATGCTGTTCCAGCAGCAGCAGCAACAGCGGCAGCAGCAGCAGCAGCAGCAGGCACAGCAGCAGCAGCAGCAGGTTGGCGCTCCCCGGACCACGCGCCCGCCTACATCTCCTCGCCGAGAGGCTCAGACTGCAGCAGCAGCAGCAGCGTCTACGGCAGCTGCTACAACATGCCCAGAAGCAGCAGCAGCAGCAGCAGCAGCAGCCGCTGCGGCCCATTTCAGCCGCGAGAAGACCGCCGCAGCAGCCGGGCGAAGCTTTTGGACTCTTTGCGCAGCACAGGGGCAGTTTTGCCTGTGACGGAGAGCAGCAGCAGCAGCAGCAGCAGCAGCGGCAGCGGCAGCAGCAGCAGCCCCCAGCAGCAGCAGCAGCAACAGCAACAGCAGCAGCAGGAGCAGGAGGCTCCTTTTCCTCTCAGTCTTATGGGCAAAAAAACGGAGCCCAGAAAGCATTACGTTGGTCAGTCCAAGCTTCAGGGATGAGGGTTTAGGGTTTAGGGTTTAGGGTTTAGGGTTTAGGGTTTAGCGTCTAGGGTTTAGGGTTGGGGGGTTAGGGTTTAGGGCGTGCAAGTTTTCGCTGCTGCAATAGCAAGAGTCCCAAGCCGTGTGCATTGGGAGTGCCCACGCTGCTGCTGCTGCTGCTGCTGCTGCTGCGTCTCAGGGTCTGGGGGTTTGCTGCCAGGAGACTGTCAATGGTTTAGCTCGGGGGCCCCCCGGGGGGCCCCCCATGGGGGCCCCTGCGGCTGCAGCAGCTCTAGGCGGTCAGATGAGGGCAGCTGCTGCAGCACGCCTCGTTCTGCGGTCAGCAGCAGCAGCAGCGTGAGCAGCAGCAGCAGCAGCAGCAGCTGCTGCTGCAGCGCGAGGGAGCGGCGGCTGCTGCAAAACCAAAGCAGCATATTTGGGCCTCCGTCGCCCAATGATACTTCAAGTGTACATACACCTCAGCTGCGAACCAACGATTGCTGCCTTATCAATAAAGAGGTAAGGACTGCTGCTGCTGCTCGTGCTGCTGCTGCTGGTGCTACTGCTGCTGCTCGTGTTGCCTCTGCTGCTGCTGCCCTTCCGGTAGTCTATTGCTGTAACTACTGCTGCTTTTGCTGCAGCTGCTGCCCGTGCTGCTGCTGCTGCCGCCTGTGCTGCTGCTGCTGCCGCTTGTGCTCTTGCTGCTGCCGCCTGCGCTGCTGCTGCTGCCGCCTGCGCTGCTGCTGCTGCCTCGTAGATTCGCATATAAGTGCAGCATGCTTGCAGCGTGGCGATGTACATACACCGCAAGAAAAGCAGAAAGAGAGAATCCCGAAATAAGGAAGCTGCTTGATAAGCTGATTTGCTGCTGCTGCTGCTGCTGCTGCTGCTGCTGCTGCTGCCCCTTGCTGCAGGCAGATAAGTACAGAAGACAGCAACAGCTTTCGAACCCGCAGTTCTCTGACCTCTTTGGCAGAGAAACACCCAACCCCCGTGCTGCTGCTCCTGCTGCTCCTCCTGCTGCTGCTGCTCCTGCTGCGGCTGCAGCAGAAGGATGTCCAGATACTCAGCGCTCTCTGGCCTCCAAGACAGATATAACGGCTCATGAACGGTAAGCTACAGCAGGAGCAGCAACAGCAACAGCAGCAGCAGCAGGAGTGCTCGCAGCAGCAGCAGCAAGCGCAGTACAAACACCGACAGCAGCAGCAGCAGCAGAAGCAGCTCAGCAGCAGCAGCAGCAGCAGCAGCGTTTGCGGCTTGTTATTCGCAGATTTCAAAGGGCCATGAGGTCCGCCATAGACATGGGCACACTGCCACCGCTGCCGACTTCGAGAGCTGTAAGCCCCCTTGAAGCTTCTGCTGCTGCTGCTACTGCTGCTGCAGTTCCTGGTGCTGGTGCTGCTGCAGTTTGTTGCTGCTCTTACCTCTTTCTGCCTCGACTAGCTGCTGCTAATGTGGCTTAGCACGCAACCCAGACACTGCTTGTTTATTTGCATACCGTAGCAGCCACGCCTGTGCCGCCGCAGCAGTAGCAGCTGCAGTGGCAGCAGCCGCAGCAGCAGCAGCAGCAGCAGCAGAGGCAGCAGCAGCAACCGCCGGACGCACCGCCTGCTTGCTTATTCAGCCTCCACCTTAGCCTTAAGAACTACTGGAAATGATTTTAATTTTTAGTTTAAACTATTTATAAAATTTGCTTCACTAATTTGTGCTTTTTGTGCTGCAGCGGCAGCAGCCTGCTGACGCCTCATTTGCTGCGCAGCAGCGGCGCGAGCTGCTGCAGCTGACAGCAGCAGGAAAAGGGCAGCAGTTTCACCACCAGAGCAGGGTTTTTGCAGAGGGTGTTGCTGGCAGCAGCAGCAGCAGCAGACAGCAGCAGCAAGACGACGTGCAGGTAATGCCGAACTTAGAGCACGCAGCTCCATGCAGCAGCAGGAGCAGCAGCAGCAGCAAACACATTAGCAGCAGCAGCAAAGAAAAGCACTAGCAGCAGCAGCAGAAGCAGCAGCAGCAACGGCAGCAGCAGCACGAGCAGTAGCACTAGCAGAAGCAGCAGCAGCAGCACGAGAAGCAGCACTAGCAGCATCAACAGCAGCAACAGCAGCAGCAGCAACAGCAGCAGCAGCAGCAACAGCAGCAGTAGCAGCAACAGAGTTCACGAGCCTCTCGTAGGGCCTAGGGCCTCTGCGCATGTTTCTCTCGTGCATTTGTTTGATTTATTTTTTCAATTTAAATTAAGTTAAATACACTTTTTGGATTATTTCTTTTTTAAATTAAATAAACTTTTAAATTAATTCTTTTCCAATTAAATAAACTTTTGAATTGTTTCCTGCAGCTCGTTACTCTCTCGCTCTCCGGCCTGCCGCGGTCAATTCAAGAGCAGGACATCTTCAGGATAGTGCAGCGAGCCCACAGCAGCAGCAGCAGCAGCAGCAGCAGCAGCGGTGCTGCAGCAGCAGGATCGAAATGTCCTTCTTTGAAAATTCACGTCAGCGCTGACCCCATTACCAATGAGTGCACTGGCGCAGCAAAGGTTTCCTTCCGGTACGTCTTATCTGCAGCAGCAGCTGCTGCTGCTGCTGCAGCTGCAGCAGCAGCAGCAGCAGCTGCTGCAGCAGCAGCAGCTGCAGCAGCAGCAGCGTGTGGCCTTCTTGGGCTAGCGCCGTTTTCTCCGTATTCGCCTTTGCTAGCAAATAAGTGTTCATGTGTATATAATATCTGTGATATATACTATAAATAGCTTTGGTTTTTGCCTTTAAGTGTTTGCTGCTGCTGCTGCTGCTGTTTCCTTTAGTTGCTGCTGCTGCGGCTATTTCCTTTTGTTGCTGCGGGCGCTGCCAATGTTTTCTTTTTTTACGACAGCTGGTGCTGCTTTTGTTGCTTCCTTCGTCTGCTGCTGCTGCTGCTGCCGTTTCCTTCATCAGCTGCAGCAGCAGCAGCTGCTGCTTTTTTATTTGTCACCGCTGCTACTGCTGTGTTCTTCATCTGCTGCTGCTGTTGCTGTTTCCTTCACCTGATCCTGCTACTGCTGCTTCCTTCATCTGGTGCTGCTGCAGCTGCTGCTTTCTTCGCCTGCTGCTGCTGCCCCTTCCTTTGTTAACTCTCCTTCCTGCTGCTGCTGCTGCCGGCTTCATCTGCTGCTGCTGCTGCTGTCCGCTTTATCTGCTGCTGCTGCTGCTGCTGTTTGCTTCGAAGGCATTCTGGCGGTCTGAGTCGCCTGGAGCAAATAATTGGCCGCCTCGGGGAGCACAACATAAGGGCGCAAGTAGAAAGTCCAAAAATATAAAAAAGTAAAATTAATTTAAAAAAATAAATAAATAAATAAATACATAAGAGCAATTGCTCCGGATTTGAAAGTCAAATGAAACAAAAGCAAGAGAAGCAACATTTGGTAGCAGCTTTTAACAACTCACAGCGAGTTGTGAAGCATCTAGCCAGCAGCAGCAGCTGCTGCTGCTGCAGCTGTTGCAGCTGCAGCTTTTGCAGCAGCGGCTGCTGCTGCAGCTGCCGCTGTTTTAGCTGTTGCGGCAGCAGCTGCGGCTGCGGCTGTTGCAGCTGCAGCTGTTGCAGCAGCTGCTGCTGCAGCTGTTGCGTCTGTCTCCGCCTTTTAGCATTTTTGTAGAGTGCATGCACCGTTTTGGATAATTTATTCTTTTAATGTTTAGAAAGGTTTGTGCAGACGAAGTTTGCGGAAAGTGGTTGAGGTTTATGTACACCTCAATGGCGCCCCTAAAGAGGGGCCCCGCGAGCTGTCTGGTACACCTCAGGGATGAAAGTCCTCGTAGCTTTACTTTTTGATTTTTGTGGGAAGCAAACGCAACCGTTTTGCTGCTGCTGCTGCTGCAGCACTTGACGCAGCTGCTGCTAGTTTTGCTGCAGCAGCAGCAGCGCAGCACTTAAAGGCGAATGTGCACAGACGTTTTGAATAAATATTCCCTTTAAGCTGAAATGCAACTTTTAAAAATGCAAATTTTTCCTGAGTCCCCGATTCCTTTAGTAATTACTTCTGAATCTCATTTACGCATAACAGCCCAAAGAAAATAACGTGAAAAATTGCTGCTGCTGCCACTGCTGCTGCTGTTGCAATGATGCTGCTGTTGCACTTCTACTGCCGCAGCAGCTGCTTCTGGCTAGATTGTAAACAACTCGCTCTTTACCGTTGTTGCCATCTCTTGCTTTGTTCGTCTTTAGATCTTTTTTAATTTCTAATAATTTCCAATCTGGCGCTGTTGGCTCTTTTAAAAGTGTTTATTTTAGTAATAGTCTTTCGCTTGAGCTGGACTTGGAGCCAAGGCGGTGTATGTACACCCCAGAAGACCAGCAGATTTACATGTGTGTTTCTCTGGAGGTGTTTTTGTTTAAAAAGACACGGAAGAAATCCATTTAAAACACAAACATGAATGATTTACATCTATTTGTGCACTTGTTTAATTAAATGCATGCATGCATTCACGCCCAGCAGCTTATTTGTGCTTTATCTGCATGCGTTGGTGTATAAACAGTGAGGTGTACGTACAAACAAACATTTCTGCATTTATAATTTCATTTATATTTCCACCTTCAAATCTATTAATATAGAGGGGCTTTGCATGCGCAAATATCTTCGAACAAGACTAACAAAAGTGCATTTCTTTGCATGCGCTCCATCAGCAAGAAAACAAGTTGAAAGTCGGGAAGGTCGGCGCTTTTGACTTTTAAAATTGAGAACAACTGCATTTCCAGATGCATGCAGAACTGCATGCAATGCTGCATGCAAAGCTGCATGCAAAACTGCAAAAAAATCGCCATTTAGAAATGCAGGGTTCCGGTGTACGTACACCGCACTACTTGTCTCGCTTGTTTGCAAATTTTCGCTTCGTCGCCGTCAAATGATTTATTTTTTGGAAATTTAAATCAAAGACTTCTTAACAAGAAAGTGAAAAGCTTTTGGCTTTCAGAATCCGTCTTGGTTTTTTTAAATTATTTCAACTTGTTTCATTTGAATGCCAAATGCAGTGGGAGCCAGCGCACAACTTTGCACTACTTTGCTGCTTCTAAAGGCCCTCGCGAGGAACTTTGCTGCGTCGTTGGGTTTTTCTGCTTCACTCATCTTTACAATCAGAAATGGAAATGTTTCATTTCAGAAAATAAAAGTTCCGTTCACTGTGGGTGTTTTTTGGTGTATGTACACCCCAGTAGGCATGCAGAAATGTTCCCTCGGGAGTGGCACAGCAGCAGCAAAAGCACCAGCAGCAGCAGAAGCTGCTGCTGCTGCTGCTGCTGATCTAAGACTGCTGGAAGGCTCTGTTTGCGGAATCTTTTGTTTCTCTTTCCTTTCTTTCGGCTTTGGCTTTGTGTGTCTAGCTGCCGCTGCAACTGCGGTGTACGTACACAGGAATGCAGCAGTAAGGAATTATCTGCTGCTGCAAAAAGAGAGAAATGCATTTCAATTAAATTTGAAAGATGGCAGAAATGGCAACTCGGCTTGCTGCAGCTGAGGTGTACATACACCCCACGAACGCGCGAGCGGCCGCCGGCCGCTCGCGTCACCGCGGAGGACAAATGAATTATTTCTTTAATTTTGAATTTCTTTTTTAAATTCAAATTCAATTAGTTGTTTTTTCGTTCTCGTTTTGACGCCGACACGGTCGCTGCAGCGGTCCACTGAGCTGTGTTGCTGCTGCTGCTATTCGCCAGCTGTACTGCTCTGTCTTTGTTTGGAAAGCAGCAATAATTGCCTTTCCTTCTTTTTTGCATTATTTAAATTTTATAAACAAACGAAAATAGTAAAGATTCGCTGCCTGCTGAGGAGCGGCTGCAGCAGCAGCTGAGCCAACTTGCGGCCTACCGCTGCAGCAGCAGCAGCAGCTGCTGCTGCTGCAGTTTCTGATGCTTTACGAAGCATATCAACTATTGTCTTGAGCTTTTATAAGTCAAATTCATTTAACGAGGCCCTTAGGGGGTATTTGGCGAAGGTTAATTACCTCCGCATGGGTAGCTGCAGGGAGCAGCAGCAGCAACAGCAGCAGCAACAGCTGCGGCAGGAACAACAGCAGCAGCAGCGGCGAAAGCTACAGCTGCAGCAGCTGAAGCAACGGGCAAAGCTCGCGCATCTGAAATAGACACCGGCAAGCACTGCGGCTGCTGCTGCTGCTGCAGCAGCAGAGGAAGCTGAGCTCAAGTGTATCTGCAGCTGCAGCAGGAGCAGCAGCAGCAGCAGGGGCTTGAATGAGAAGCACCATCTCTTTCCTTTTGCAGCAGCAGCTGCTGCAATGGACAGTAACCCTCCAGAGAGTCCAAGAGGGGGCCAAGTGACTCCGGGGCCTGTTAGCAGCAGCAGCAGCGGCGGCGGCAGCAGCAGCTGTGCAAGCAGCAGCAACAGCAGCAGCAGCAGCAGCGTGCGGAGACGGCTCCCGTCGCCGTCATGCCGGAGCCCCCCCGCAGCTTCCGAGCTGCCGTCCCCTTCGGTCTCTTCGGGGGCGCGGGGCTCTCCCGCCCCCAGCAGCAGCAGCAGCAGCAGCAGCAGCAG